>NW_008355800.1:461113-461446 GCF_000622305.1 Nannospalax galili
AGAGGCTGTTTGATCCCCTGGAACTGGAGTTACAGACAGTTGTTAGCTGCCATGTGGGTGCTGGGATTTGAACCTCGGTCTTCTGGAAGAGAGGCCAGTGTTCTTAACCGCTGAGGCATCTCTCCACTCGCCAGCCATGCCATTTTTATAGAAAAAAAGAATCAGTATAGAATGATTCGTGCCAAGGAAGCGATGACTGCTTGGAGAAAGGAGGGTCTGTATGGGGCAAAAGGGGCACCTGAAACTTCTACTCTGAACTCTGAATAAGAGATCAACAAAGCAATCTAGAGAAATGGGAGACAGGTACACAGAGAAAGGGAGGGAGGGAGAGAG
>NW_008355800.1:471004-471773 GCF_000622305.1 Nannospalax galili
GGTTAGGAGCACTGGCTGCTCTTACAGAGGACCCAAGTTCAGTTCCCAGCACCCACATGGCAGCTAACAACTATCCATAACTCCAGTTCCTGGGAATCCAATGCCCTCTTCTGAACTCTGTGGGCATTGCATGCATGTGTGTGCTTACATACATGCAGGCAAAACATACACATAAACTAAAAATAAATAAAAAAATTTAAATAAAAGATTGCTTATGCTTTCCCTTGTAACTCGGGCTCATCCTTGTGGGAGACACCCCCCCCCCCAGTCCGCTGCCTCCACAAGTCCACTTAATGACCTCATTACCTCATCTGTGAAGACACAGGGCCCTCTCTGCTCTTGTGCATGTCAGAGTTCTTCAGCCTTCCTAATGGGGCAGTGACCACACGTAGTGTTAGGGTCCATGACTCAGTGGGTCTCTTCTGGAGAACAATTTCACGAATATGGAGATGCAAGAATCAAACAGAGTTTTATTAAACCAGCTAGCTGGGTTCAACTGCCCTTTCCAAAACATGCAGGTCTGGTTAGACAATCGACCCTGAGACAATTTTAGGTAAAGATTATATAGGCTTCCACAACCGTTACACAAAAGCCCGCATTTATACAGCCAATAGTTTCAAAGCAAGCATTTCACAAACCAATAACTTTAAAACAAGAAGAAATGTTACAGCTCCCTTCAGGTGTCTCAATTGGGGAGAGATGATTGGTATGTGCCTGGTACGACTCTATCTTGTGTAAGCAGACATGACATGACACAGAACAGGTCAGG
>NW_008355800.1:472747-481691 GCF_000622305.1 Nannospalax galili
AGCTGGGTGGTGCAGGGCACATTTGTAACCTCCAGAAGGGTCTGTGTGGCCACTACCGTTGCAGATGCTCCATGTCTCTTCTACAGACCCTTCCTCAAGAAAACCCAACCCCATTCTGTCCTCAGTGACAAACACCATGTCTTGGTAGTTTTAGTGAGTAGGTCCTCCTTGGGACTTACTCACTACCCTCTGAGTCCAGCGTCATTGCTCCATTATTAACCATGAAGGAGACAGCCTTAGGGACATTGATTTCATCTACCCAAGCCACACAGAAGTCATGGTCCAAGCCTGTCCTGAGGCTCTGAGGAGATGTCAGAAGGGTGTATGCTGGCTCCTCTGCACACCCCAGCCCTGAGCCTCAGCATCTCTGAAGAGCAGGTCTTGATGAAGGCTTGAAGCTTTGCATCCTTGTTTTACTGCTCTCAGAACCGCACTCTGGGCAGAGGAGAGCACATCCTCATTCCCATGACGTTTCTGGCCTAGTGTCTACTGAAGTAAGTTGTGTCTCATTTCCCACATGGCAGCAAGCTGCTTCTCTGCCCCCACCTCTGGAGCAGCCAGTTATTTCTCTCACTTGACTTAGCATTTACCTCTTCTGGAAAGCTTCTCTGTCCCTCCCTGGCCCTGCATCCTCCCTTGGAGCCCCACTCCACAGCTGCTTGCCCACCGGGCTGAGACCTTTCTGGTCAGGGAGTCTGACTCTCCGCAGTGTCTGCATGCAGTAGAGCCACATGGTGGCACAGGCCTGTAATCATGTGTAATCACAACCTTGGAAGGTAGAGGCAGGAGAAAAACCATGGGTGGGGGGCAGCTGGAGAGGTGGCTTAGTAGTTAAGGGCACTGGCTGCTCTTTCAGAGGACCCAGGTTTGGTTCCCAGCACCCACATGACAGCTAACAACCACCTGTATCTTACATACATGCAGGCAAAACATACACATATGATCTTGTCCTAAAAACAAGCAAGTAGGCAAATAAATTAAACCAAATAGGTCAAAAGATGTGAGAGTAACTACCAGTACTGAGCTGGTAAACTAGTGAGGTTTTCACTGAAGGAAAACAACTAGAAGTTGTTCAACATAATGTGCGCGCAGAATTTACAGAATAGTGAGTGGCTCTTCAACATGGAGGTAGCAAGATGGTTCATTGGGTAAAGGCGCTTGCTGCCAAGTCTGACAACCTGAATTTGATCCCTGGGACCCACACGGTAGAAGGAGAGGACTGACTCCTGCAGGTTGTCCTTTGACCAATACATGCGCATGTGCACACACATACACACACACACACACACACACGCTGGAATTTTTAAGTGGAAGGAGTATTGGGAGAATGAATGTTTCCTAACCTACGAAGTGCTCTAGGGATGCTAGGCAGTACCAGTTCTGGGTAAAAATGCTGATGACCACAAAGAGAAGGTTTGCAATTTTAAGTTTTCCTCTCATAAGTTTTCTAAAACCACGGCCATTCCTGGTTGCTTATCTAGAGTCTAGTAATTAAAACAGATTCAGCCTCCAGCTATATATTATAGATATTTTAAGCCTGAATTTCAACATGATGTGATTCTAGGGGTTTTATTTAAGGGAACTAAATCTACCTGGTCTCAACATTTCTGGTCAACACAAGTTCAAAATCATTTGGTTTAGATGCTTGGCATGCACCATTGTGATTGTCCATTTCCTCCCTCCCTCCCTCCCTCCCTCCCTCCCTTTGTGTGTGGTGTATGTACACATGGGGAGATGCATGTGTACAGAGGCTAGAGGAAGATGTCAGGTGTCCTGCTCTATTACTCTGCTGTATTCCCTTTAGACAGGGTCTCTCACTAAACCTAGAACTAGGCTAGCAACCAGCAAGCCCCAATGATCCTCCTGTCTCTGGCTCCCAGGGATGCTGGGGATTTGAACTCTGTTCCTCATCCTTGTGTAGCAAGTGCCCTTACCTGGTGAGCCATCTCCTCAGCCCAATTTTCAGCCTTTCATCCATCCACATGAGGAGTAGCAAGAAGCCTCCTGCATATGAGTTTTAAAAGATGGTTAAGGTAGCCAGGCATGGTGGCACACACTTGTAATCCCAGCACTCTAGAGGCTGAGGCAGGAGGATTGTGAGCTTGAAGCCAGCCTGAGCTACATAGTGAGACCTTTTCTCAAAAGGGGGGTGTTGCTGAGGATGTAACTGGTAGATCACAAGGGTGAAGGTGACCTCAAAGATAAGTCACTAAGTGTGGAGGTCAGAATGCACCAAAGAGGTGGCAGGAACTGGACCAAACTGATAAAAGGAAGCTGTCTTCACCAAAAATGGTATTTGACTGTTCAAGGGAACCTAGGCAAAAAGAAATGTACTTGTTATAGTTAGAATCAGAGGTGGGAGAGGTGAGATTTTTAAGGACACAGAAGAGGCAAGAGGACAATTTAAAAATACAAAACTTTTCTTGGATAATAGTTATTTCCTACATCAATTAAAAATAACTTGTAGTGTTTATGGAGAACACAAGGACATGCACAGCATGGACTGGGCAGGGGCCTGGTTCTGAAGGCTGGAGGCAAGCCTGCCCAGGCTTATAGCAGTGACTCAGGAGGGAGGAATGTGGCCCAAGCCGTCTGCAGCTGTGATAAGGACAGGATGGGGCAGTGTGGAGGACATCCTGCAGCAGCCTGGGGACTTTCCATGTGGAAACCCATGGCCCCGAGAACTCCGGCCTGCATGCCAGGCAGAGTCCTTGAGGGTGGGCGAGAACACTGGAAAAGTTCCATCTCCATCACTGAGGTCCGGTGGGCCTTGGGGAGGTGGTGGTGCTGAAGTCCACTGGACCCATTCGTGGCAACCTTGTTGGCTTCTGCCCATGAGCTGAGTTGAATACTTTCCCAGGCTACACCAGACCCTGTAACTCTGAACTCATGGATTCAAATTACAGGGTGTGTCTGTTGCTGCTCCGGTTTGTACCTTATCTGTGAAATACCTATGCATTAATGTCCTTAGGATGTTCTGGTTGGCTTGGGATTATAGTTCAGTGGTGACATTTGCCTAGAATGTGTGATAAATGTTCAGTCCTCAGTACTGAAAGAAAAAAAAAAATCCAAGAAGTAGGATGCTCCATTAAACAGGTCCCATTTTTGCTGGAGAAGTGATTCAGTGGTTAAGAGCACTGGCTGCTCTTTTAAAGAGCCCAAGTTCAGTTCCCAGTACTCACATGGCAGCTAATAACCATGTGTAACTCCAATTCCAGGGGGATCCACTGCCCTCTTCTGGCCTCCACGGGCATTGTATGCACAGATGCACAGGTGCACTTACATACATGGAGGCAAAACACTCATCATACACATAAAATAAAAATAATTGTTTATACTTTTAAAATTGAAGTTTTTCAATTTTCATGCAATATAATTTGATGGTATTTAGATATAAAGCCTAAAAGTCCAATTAGTATCCTCAAATGTCCTTCAGTGGGGGGTCCATCCACTGGAGCCTGATTACCTTACCAAGAGTCCCATGCTTGAAGGAGACTGTCTCTGCCCCTTCCAGCAGCCAAAAGCCAGTTGCCAAAAGTTCCTTAGGTGGGGTTTGAGCTTCTTACCCCCCTTCTCATGTCTATGCTGGTATTTTTGTCTGCTTTGAGCTTGCATGAGACTTGTCCATGCTGTCACTGTTGCTGTGAGTTCATATGAGTAACTGACCAACTTTCTGGGAAACTCTGTTTCCTTGTGATCATCCACCACCTCTGGCTCTTACAATCTTCCTGCTTCCTCTTCCACAGTGATCCCTGGGCCTTGGGAGACAGAAGTTTGATGCAGTGTTCTGTTCAGGGATAGCACTCTGCAGCCTCTTGTTCTCTGCACACTGCCCAGCTGTGGGTTGCTGTGTTAGTCATCATCTGCTACATAAGGAAACTTCTCTGGTGAGAGAAAATTAAAAAAAAAAAAAAAAGCCTGGTGTGATGGAATCCACCTTTAATCCCAGCATTTGGAGGCAGAGGCAGGCAGATCTCTGTGAGATCAAGGCCAGCCTGGTCTACGTCATGAGTCCCAGGCCACTGGGGGCTATAGGAGACCATGTCTCAAAAAACAAACAGGCCTCATTTTAGCATAGCAGTCTCTCTCAAATACCAACATCCATAAATGACTCTCGCCTGAGCTGCTGTCACTTCCCTCAGGACTCTGGGTTCCTTGCAGCACAGTCAGTACCTTTCTGCGTTTTGCTCACTAGATACCAGGTGAGTCCAGGTGGCAGGGGTCCCTTCTGGGATCAGCCACCTGCACTGGGTGGTGTGTGTCACTGTGGCTTCCGGGAGGCAGATGGACCCTGACTGGTCGGGTTTCTTTCTCGTCTTCCACTGCTGAATCAACTCCAGACTTTTTCCCTAGGCATCTCACGTGTGTCTTGGGGGCAGGGGTGCCGCTCCTTCAGGGTGCTCTGTGCTGCCCAGAGGTCAAAAATCACCTGATTGCTACCCACAGTGAAAAGTCATTTTGATGTCTTGTGCCCTTGATAAGACAGAACACGGATGGCACTTTGCCTTGGTGGCTTTCCTCTCAAACCTGTTAAGCCCAGACCAATCATGAGGACAAATCCCTCTGGAAGAGCTTTCTACAGAATGCCTGATTAGTATTCATGAATGCTGACAAGCTCATCAAAAATAAGAAAGTCTGAGAAAATGCCCTTGCCAGGAGGAGCCCGAGGAGACCAGACAGCTAAATGTAGTACGGATCCACGTGGGCCCAGAAAAGGGTGTGGGTACTACTTAAGGAAATCGACTATTGGCTTTAGATAACAATAATATATCAAAACTGGTTTATTAATTCTAACAAATATACCAAACTAAGATTAGATGTTAGCAATAGGGGAAACTAGGTATTGGGGTTATGGGAACTCTGTGTAATAGTTATCTAAACTAGTTTTTATTAATTTTATTATTATTTTATGTGTCTGAGTGTTTTGCCTGTGTGTATGAAAGTAACCACTTGTGTGTAAACCCACAGAGGCTAGAAGAGGGTGTTGGATCCACTGGCACTGGAGTTACAGATGGTCATTAGCTGCCATGTGTGTGCTGGGAACTGAACCCATGTCCTCTGGAAGAGCAGCCAGTGCTCTTAACCACAGAGCCATCTCTCCAGCCCCCAATCTAAACTATTTTTAGTTTAACTAGAATCAATGAAGGGTTGGAAGCTGTTCCACACCCTCCCCTGGAGCAGCAGCTCCTTTGTCTGGTATCACAGAAAGAAACGTTATTTGTATCAGGTGTTATGTGCTCATAAACAGAGGAATGAAGACGCCAGTGTCACCGGACTTGATGCGTACAACTGAGCAAGCACCTTGGAGATGCGGTCAGGGGCATCAGGAGTTCAAGGTCCTCTTCAGTGACAAAGCAAGTTTGAGGCCAGCCTGAGCTACATGAGACTTTGTCTCAGAAGAAGAGGGGATGGAGAGGCAGCTCAATTGATAGAGTGCTTGCCTAGATAACATGAAACTCTGGGTTCAAATTCCAGCACCAGCACTGCATAAACCGGGTGTGGTGGTGCATACCTGTAATTCCAGCACTTGAGAGGTGGACAAGGGAGGATCAGAGGTTCTAGGTCATCCTCAGCTACAGAGCAAACGAATCTACACCACAGAGCTCAGCTCTGAAGCCCAGGCCTTGCAGCTGCCCTGTGTCTCTCTAGCCCTCTCGCCTCAGGGCTTCACCCTAGTCTTGCCCTCCTGTTTTCTGCCCTTTGCCAGCTTCTTCCTCCTTCATATGATTCCCGATTTTGCATGTGAACTACCTGTGCATGTGCGTCAGTCCAGAAAAGCAGACCCCGAAGGACCGGGGCAGAGAGGCCATCAGCCAGACTCAGTCCCGTGTAGCCCAGTCCTCTCAAATGCATGTCAGTTTATATCATTTAGTTAGCAGTGGTTTTACTCCTTCACAATAAAACAAAGATTAGAAACACAAAATAATCAGCCAATCAAAAAGTCACAGAACAATTAAGTAACCTCAGCATCTTAAAACTCACATCTGAGGGCTGAGGAGCTCGGTCAGTAAAGTGCCTGCCAAATACAAGCATGAGGACTTGAGTTTGAGATCCAGAACCTGGACTGAAGAAAGAAAGCTGGGTATGGTAGGGCATGCTTGCAATCCCAGCACAGGGAAGCAGAGACAGGCAGATCCCTGGGGCTCACTGGCCAGCCAAGCCTATTTGGTGAGTTCCAGGCCAGTGAGAGACTCTGCCTCAAAAAACAAGATGACGGCTTCTGAATGGCACCTGAAGTTGTCCTCTGGAACACACATGCGCGTACACACACACACACACACACACACACACACACACACACAAACCCCGCTCTCCAAAACAAAACAAAATACTGATGAAATTGACCCCTGTGGGTGGTTTCCTCATTTCCATTTGTTTGGTAGCTAGTGAGTTAAGCAGAATCTTAACTGGTCTGCTTACGAAAGGCCTGACCCCTTACTATACCCAAACAAGCATGGGGTTCTGGGGCCTCCCGGGGATGATATAGGGTGATGCTGACAGGCCAGAATATCTGGTCGGCAGCTCACCCTTCTATAAATCCAGTAAGTGCTATGTCCATGCAGATTGGCCTCCCCCTGGTGTTATGAAGCAGAGGGGGTGATAAATTCCCTGTCCTCCCTCATAAGACTTTGTCTGATTATGAGGTGGGAGGTTCAGGACTTGGAGTCCGAGGATCTGGGCTTGAGCTCCAGACCTTGACTTACAAATCAGTGCACAGGGGTCAGCTCAAGAAACTCTGAAACCTCAATGCACTCCTCTTCCAATGGGCCCTGTATTTCAGCGCTTGCCTGAAATTATACCTTAGTGCTTAGTTGTTGCTATTGACACAAAGCTCTGCTAGCCATGGTGGCTCGTGCCTGTCATCCTAGCACTTGGGGCTGAGGCAGTAGGATTGCTGTGAGGTGAGGCCAGCTTGGACCACACAGTGAGTTCCGGATTAGCATGAGCTAGAGTGAATCAACCACCCCCCACACTGAAGTGCTTCCATCTACAGCACTCCAGAAGACACTTCTGGAGCAAGTGAAAATACTGTGTGGTATTTCATGAGTCACTTTCACTACCATGACATTCTTTTTTTTTTTTTTTTTTTTTTTCACCCTCCCATAGCCTCTCCCCTCCCCACTGGAGCCCATATGCTCTGTCATCCCTCTTACTGTCCACTGTGTTATCAGTGCCCCCAGCCATTCCCCAGTGCTAGCCCATCCACTGAGTCTAGTCTTAATTCTGGAAGGGCCTGGAAATTGGCTCCCAGTTCAGTGCTAAGAGTACAGGAAAGCCAAGGCCCAGAGGGATTTGCAGAAGTGTCATGACATGTGTGGGCTTTGTTTCTAGACACAAAGGCTAAAGCTCTTGAACTGAATGGTTGAGCTGTGCTCATTCCTCACCACCTATCAACCTGCCAATTGATGGGACAGAAAGATGGGTCGAGGCTGACAAGGGCTTTTAAATGACCCAAACCTCGGGAGCAGGGAAGTAGGGAGCACCACCATGCTGGGCTCAGCACTGCTAAATGACCAGCACTGTTGTCATTCTCTAACGCTATCTTCTGATGAACTGAATTTTGATTTGATGTCCTCTATGGGTCTTTTTCTTACATGGTTAGTGTTTGTGTGCATGTCCTAAGGAATGTTGGCCTTCTTGAAGGTCATGAAGATATTCTGTGACTTAGAACCACGATAATTTCACCTGTTCTATTTAGGTTTATGGTCCATCTGAAATTAAAGTAAGGTTTATTTTTATAAACCTTGTGCTCAAGTTCTATCTGCTGGAGAGATTTTCTGTTACCTGTGAATGACATCATTCCTGTCTTGAAAAGCTATTGATCATCTAGTGTGTGGGAGGGTGCTATTTCTGCTCTTTTCTATCCTATCCTATTGGTCTTCTCTTTACACCAACACTGCACCATCAAATGACTACAGCTTAACCGAAGAGCTAAGATCAAGGGTGTAAGCCTTCAGCTTTGTCTTGTTGAAGGTGGTCCTGGCTGCTCCAGGTCTTTGAGCTTCCCCACACACAAGGTGAGCCAGATGGCTTCTTAAAAACAACAGCCAGTTTCCCTGGGCCTGCAGGACCTACAGGCCTTTCTTCCACCACAGGCCTCTCTCCAGGGTAAGTCGACCGCAGCCTCTGTGCCTTGACACCCCCAGCCTCATTCACCCTCCCATCTCCCCAGCCAGTCTCTCCTCCTAGCCTGGGTCCTGTCCCATTCCTTGTCTTGGCACCCCAGACACCTGGGAACCACCACTGCTTCCTGATTCTTTGCATCCAGACCAACTCAGTTCCTCCTTGGGTCCCCAGGAGCACTCTGGGCCTGGCCCTGACCTCACCTCCCTCTACTTTCCTGGGCCTGCACGACCCACCAGCCTCTTTCCTGGATGCCAGGGCTGACCTATCCTCTTCTTGATCTTTTGTATCCAGACCAACCCAGCTCCTCACTGCAGTCCCCAGGAGCCCTTGGGGCCACTTCCTGCCCCCATCTTCCTTTGCATCTCTGGGTGGCACAGCCACCAGCTGCCCTAGACCAGCATGTTTCCTGGGCCCGGCACCCAGGCAAGTCCAACCCCCAAATTCCTGAGGCCAGCATCTTTCCTGGAGGGATCCAGACCTTAGGAGAAAGCCTGAGAGCATCTGACCCTCATCTGACTTGGGCCTCTGTGGGTACTCCTGAAGATAAAAGCAATCTGGCCACTCCAATATAAAATCAAAAGAGAGAACCAGAAGCTTAGACAAACCAGCTTTTCATGCCCCAAAAATAAACCACAGAGACACATAAAGTTCACAAAAAGAAGCAGACCTAAACCTGAAAGCCGGAGTCTCACACAAGAATCAGAAACTACAAAAGAAATTCACATGTCAAAATCACAGAGAAAGAATAATAACATGAAAAACCAAAATAACATATCCCACCAAACACCAACTGTCCTCTAGAGGAGTATAATGAGAA
>NW_008355800.1:481756-483046 GCF_000622305.1 Nannospalax galili
CAAAAAAAGAAATCAAAGAACTGAAGGAAGATAGGGATAAACTTCTGAATGAATTCAGAAGAGTTAGAAATATTGAAGAATACTCAGACTGACATGAAGAAGGAAGTGAAGCACTAAGTAAGCCAATTAGAAACGAGAGGAGAAAGCCTCACCAATAGGATGAATGAAATGGAAAACAGTATCAAGACTGGAAGACAAAGTGGATGAACTGGACCACTCAAGAAAAGACTATAAAAAATTTAAGAAATCACAAGAATGGAATATGCAGGAATTGAGCGATACCATAAAAAGACCAAACCTGTGAATCATAGGCATACAAGAAGGAGAAGAATCCCAAGACAATGGCATGGACCAGATCTTCAACAGAATTGTGGAAGAAAATTTCCCAAAATTAAAGAAAGACATGCCCATACAAACATAAAAAGCACATAGAACACCAAACAGGCAAGACCAGAAAAGAAACTCTCCATGGCACATCACAGTAAAAACACTACACGTACAAAACTAAGAGACAATTCTGAAAGCTGCAAAAGAGAAACCACAAGTCACATATAAAGGAAAACCCATTAGGATTACAGCTGACTTTTCAGTGCAAACTATGAAAGCCAGAAGAGCCTGGACCCAGTTTTAAATGACCACAGATGCCAACCCAGATTACTATACCCAGCCAAAATGTCTATTATTGTTGAAGGGGAAAGAAAAATCTTCCATGACATAAATAGGCTGAAGGTATTAACATCCACAAAACCAGCTCTTCAGAGAGTTCTGGAAGCAATACAAAGAGCTGAAGAAAGGAACGACTATATCCAAGGGTGTTGGGGTCCTCTGTTATGCAAAGTAGAAGTCTCTTCACGTCCGGGAGCTCGGAAACCATGTGCTGCAGATTCCTTCATAGCAGAGTGCCTTCCTGGCATCCTCCCTGACTCTTCTTTTAAAGTGCTCGCCACAAATACATGCCCTCCAGCACAGGAGCTACCAGGTTTTAATCAGGCATTGTCTGATAGCCTGATAGAAGCCCACCGCCCTATGTAAATGAGGCATCCTAAAAGTACCTATCAGCTAAGACTTATTCTACTGTCTCTACACTATAAATAGTCCTAGTTTTACCCGAATAAAGTTGGAGCCTGGATCACCTCACTCAGACTCGGAGCCTGGATCACCTCACTCAGACTCGGAGCTGGATCACTTAGAGCTGGATCACTTAGACTTGGAGCTGGAGCTGAATCACTGAGATCTGAGCTGAGTCACTTGTCTTGAGCTGTAACACTAAATCCTGTGATCCAGTCTCCC
>NW_008355800.1:483062-483737 GCF_000622305.1 Nannospalax galili
TTTAGACTTGGAGCTGGATCACCTCACTCAGACTCAGAGCTGGATCACTCAGACTTGGAGCTGGAGCTGGAGCTGGAGCTAATCAGAAGAGATAAAGAGGGCCACTTCATTCTGATCAAAGGAACAATGAATCAAGAAGCTATTACAATCATGAGCATATACTCACCAAACTCTGGTGCACCCAACTTCATAAAAACAATACTACAGGACTTTAAGACCCAGATTAACCCCAACTCATTAATAGTAGGGGACTTCAATACCCCACTGTCTCCATTAGATAGGTCACCAGGGAAGAGAGCTAACAGAGAAACATCTGAATTAAACAATACCATATATCAAATGCACTTAACAGACATCTACTGAGTATTCCACCCAAGCACCAAAGGACATGCGTTCTACTTGGCACCCCATGGAACCTTCTCCAAAATCGACAATATCACTGGGGCACAAAACAATGCCTACATCAAAAAAATCGGAAAGAACACAAATAAATGACTTAACGTTGCAACTCAAGACACTTGAAAAGCAACAGCAAATGAAACCCAAACCCAGCAGACAAGAAGAAATAACAAAAGTCAGGGCAGAAATTAATGAAATTGAAACAAAGAAAACAATACAAAGAATCAACAATTCCAAGAGCTGGTTCTTTGAAAAGATAAACAAGATTGACAGACC
>NW_008355800.1:484754-486345 GCF_000622305.1 Nannospalax galili
AAATAAATAAATAAAATATCTTGCAATAAATCTGACCAAAGACACCAAAGATCTCTACAATGAAAATTTTAAATCGTTAAGGAAAGAGACTGGGGAAGACACCAGGAGATGGACAGACCTCCCATGCTCATGGATTGGAAGAATTAATATTGTGAAAATGACCATCCTACCAAAAGTCATTTATAGATTCAACGCAATGCCAATCAAAATCCCCATGACATTTTTCACAGAATTGGAAAAAAATCATCCTAGGTTATATATGGAAGTACAAAAGACCATGGATAGCCAAAACAACCCTGAGCACTAAGTGCAATGCCAGGGGGATTACTATACCAGATTTTAAGCTGTCTTACAGAGCTATAGTCATAAAAACAACATGGTACTGGCATAAAAATAGACCCATAGACCAATGGAACAAAATTGAAGACCCAAATATGAGTAATTGCAATTTTAGCCACCTGATATTTGACAAAGGGGCCAAGAATATTCACTGGAGGAAAGAGCACATCGAGCAAATGGTGCTGGCAAAACTGGATCTCCACCTGTAGAAGAATGAAACTAAACCCCTATCTTTCACACTGTACAAAAGTGAATTCCAAATGGATCAAAGACCTCAATGTAAAGCCTGGAACTCTGAAACTATTAGAAGAAAATATTGGGAAAAACCTACAATATATAGGTGTGGGAAAGGATTTTCTAAACCAGACATCAATTGCTCAGGAAATAAGGGCAAGAATTAGCAAATGGGACCTCATTAAACTAAAAAGCTTCTGTACATCAAAGGAGGCAACCAGGGAAGCGAACAGAAAATCCACAGAATGGGAGAAAATCTTCACCAGCGACACATCCGACAGAGGTTTAATATCCAGAATATATAACGAACTCAAAAAACAGAATCAAGACAAGAAGCAACCCAATTAAAAGATGGGCTAAGGAGCTGAACAGAGAGTTCTCAAAAGAAGAAGTAAAATGGCTATGAAACATCTTAAAAGATGTTCAACATCACTAATAATTAGGGAAATGCAAATTAAAACCACTTTAAGATTTTACCTCACCCCAGTCAGACTGGTTAAGATCAAGAAAACAAATGATACCAAATGTTGGAGGGGATGTGGGGAAAGGGGAACGCTCATCCACTGCTGGTGGGGTTGCAAACTTGTTCAACCCCTATGGAAAGCAGTGTGGAGAACTCTTAAAAAACTGCAAATGAACCTACCATTTGACCCAGTTATACCACTCCTTGGCGTATACCCAAAGAATTCATCCTATTGCAGAGACACTTGCACATCCATGTTTGTTGCTGCTCTTTTCACAATAGCTAAGAGATGGAAGCAACGTAAGTGTCCCACAATTGATGAGTAGATAATGAAATTGTGGTTCATTTATACGATGGATTTTTACTCAGCAGTAAAGAAAGATGAAATCATGAAATTTGCAGGTAAATGGATGGAACTAGAAACTGTTATACTAAGTGAAGTAACACAGACTCAGAAAAAAATTGATAAATGTTCTCCCTCAGATGTGGATCCTAGAACCAAAACCTGATAAGTGAGTATGTATCCAGATATAACTACAGGAACCAGGATAATGG
>NW_008355800.1:487526-498538 GCF_000622305.1 Nannospalax galili
ACAGCAGACAGTAGCAGGGATATCAGAGTATAAGGGCTCTAGTGGGGGGAGGGAGGCTATGGGAGGGTGCCCTCTGGGAAGTGGGTGTATAATTGAATAAGATAGTTTGGGACGTTCATTTTAATAATGAAATGGAGATCTTTTTTAAAGGTTAAAACCTCATTTAATTTTATGTCTTATAGGGTTTATACTGAGTACAATATTGTATAAGTGTAATAATTCAACTGTAAACCTAAAAATTTACAGCCAATTTTGAAAGAGATGCATCTTAGTTCAGGAAATCATGATTGAATTTGTCAATGCTGCTGTAATGAAATGCTTCTTCTAAGTATGTGGTTATTAAATAAATAATTAAAACAAAACAAACAAACAAACAAAAAACAACCAGCCAGGCGTGTTGGCATACACTTTAATCCCAGCACTCAGGGGGCAGAGGCAGGCAAATCTCTGTGAGTTCCATGACAGCTGGGACTACAGGGAGATCCTGTCTCAAAACAAACCAAAAAAACCCCACAAAAAAAAAACCAAAAACCCTTTAGGATTTTGATTACGGTCTATAGATAAATTTGAGAAGAATTAACAGTCTTTAAAATAGAAATTACATGGCTAGGGAGATGGCTTAATGGTTAAGAGGACTGGCTGCTCTTGCAGAGGACCTGGGTTTGGTTCCCAGTATCTACATTGCAGCTAACAACTCCAGTTCCAGGGGATCTGATGTCCTCTTCTGACCTCCGCAGGCTTCGCATTGGCATGGGGGCACTTACATACATGCAGGCAATACACTCATACGCAGAAAATAAAAAATAAAAATAAAATATTTTAAAGTAGAAATTACCTCCCTTCCACTTGCTTAAGTCCTCTGTGCTTAGCTTCTCTCAGAAAATTTTCAGTTTTTAGTGTACAGATCTTACACATATTTCATTAAATGTATTCCTAATATTTTATATTGTTTTATTTACTATTTTAAATGATATTTAACTATTTATACAGTATTTCTATATTTTTATATTTCTAGATTATTTTTTTAATTGAGAAATAATTTACATATAGTAAAAAGGATTTTATTTTGTTTTATTTTATTTATTTTTGAGATAGGGTCTCACTTTTTCACCCTGGCTGACCTGGAACTCACTGTGTAGACTAGGCTAGCCTTGAACTCACAGAGACCCACCTGCCTCTGCCTCCTGAGTGTAAAAAGCTTTTTTTGTTGTTTTTTTTGTTTTTTGTTTTTTTTGTTTTTGTTTTTTGGTGTTTTTGAGACAGGGTCTCACTGTAGCCCCAGCTGGTCTGGATTCGCCATGGAGACCAGGCTGGCCTCAAACAGAGATCTGTCTGCCTCTGCCTCCTGAGTGCTGGAACTAAAGGCGTGTGCCACAACGCCCGGCTGTAGAAAGCATTTTAAAGTATGCACATCAATTTTTAGTGTACTCATAAGGTGCAGCCATCACCTGTGTCCACTGTCCCCCAAAGTAACCCCACATCCATTAGTAATCTTGTTTCTCAAAGTCTTGTCAATCACCTACTTTCTGTGGCTGCGGCCACATCTCTTCTGGGTGTTTTTAGACATGGACTCTTCTGTGACCTTTTGCCTTTGGCTTCTCTCACTGAGCAGGTGCCCGGGTTCAGCCCAGTTGTGTACGTGCTGGTACTTCAAAGATTTTCGTGGCTGAATAACACCCCAATATGTGGATAAGCTGAGTTCTTTTATCCATTCAGTCATCAGTGGGCACAGGCTGCTTCTACTTCGGGCTGCTGTGAATACTGTTCCTGGGTACATGATGCACATGTTTTGGTTAGAATAGATTTTTTCATTTTTTTACATATACATCTAGGAATAGAATTGCTGAGTCATAAAATCAGCCGATGTTTAACTTTCGGGAACCACCAAACTGTCTTCCAGAGCTGCTGCGGCACCCCACCAGCAGTGCACGAAGGCTCAGTTCCTTCCTTGCTTACGTTGTTTCAGTTTTCGTTATCATCATCCTAGCGGTATGACGCCTTGGCTCACTGGGCCTTGGGATTGCGCTGTGCCTGAGGGTGCCGAGCGTCTTCTTCCTGTGTCTATTGGTCATTTATGTTTGTTGGCGTGTGTCAGAGTCCTTTGACCATCAGGATGCTGTCTTTCCTGCTGTGCTGTTGTAACCTCCTCTCGATATTTTCAGTAGGAGATTCCTATCAGGTAAGTGATTCACAAGTATTTTGTTCGATTTGGTGAGCCGTCTTTTCACTGTTTTGTGATCATGTAATTTGATACATGGATTTTAAATTATGTGTCCGTCCGTATGTGTGTGTATGTGTGTGCATGTCTCTGTGTATGTGGTGCATGCATATGTGTATGTGGGTGTGTTTTAATCAACTGTTGAGCATCCTCTCAATCTGACCCTTTTGCGGTCAAATGGTATTTTAAAATTTTTATTTTTCAGTTGTTTGCTGTTAGTTCGTAGAAATACAATGAACAAAATGATCATGAACCCAGATACCTTGTGACGTTCACTTATGAATTCTACATAGTTTTAATTCTTTCTTGTCCTTTACCCTTTAGTTCATTTTCTTTGCCCTCTTGTCCCAGGGAATAGTGTTTTCCAGTGAATGTTGCATAGAGTGGAAGCCTGGACATTCTTGCCACATTCTTGGTTTTAAAAGGAAACTTCCACTATTTCGTTTCCCTGCCTGGTATAGTTTTTTCCTTTTTAAACTTTTTTTTTTTTTAAATTCTGGCTACTCTAGAACATCTGTTCCACTATACTGGGAGTATGTGTCACGAAGCATTGAATTTTGGTAAATGCTGTCCTTATGTGTACTGAGATGTTCATATGGTTTTTCTCATTAATTTTGATGATGTGATGAATTGTTCTGACTGATATTAAATAATAAAACTATCTTGCATTCTTGGGAGCAACTCCACTGGGTCACGCTGTATTATCATTTTTTAAAAAATATTTCTTTAATAACCATATAATTAGAAGAAGCATTTCATTACAGCCATATTGACATATTCAATAACAATTTCCAAAGCTAAGATGCATCTCTTTCAAAATTGGCTGTAAATTTTTTAGGTTTACAGTTGAATTAATACAGTTATACAATATTGTCTTCAGGAGTACCCACAGAGGCCCAAGTCAGATGAGGGTCAGATGCTCTCAGGCTTTCTCCTAAGGTCTGGATCCCTCCAGGAAAGATGCTGGCCTCAGAAATTTGGGGGTTGGACTGGCCTGGGAGCCTGGCCCAAGAAAGATGCTAGTCTAGGGCAGCTGGTGGTTTTGCCACCCAGAGATGCAAAGGCAGATGGGACGGGAAGAGGCCCCAAGGACTCCTGGGGACTGCAGTGAGGAGCTGGGTTGGTCTGGATGCAAAGGATCAGGAAGAAGAAAGGTCAGCCCTGACATCCAGGAAAGAGGCTGGAGGGTGGTACAGGGCCAGGGAAGCAGAGGGTGAGGCTAGGCCCAAAAGCAGTGCTCCCGGGGCCCAGAGAAGGCAGAACGGTGGTCTGGATGAAAAGGATTAGGAAGAGGAAAGGTCAGCCCCAGTGTCCCAGAAAGAGGCTGGGGGGTGTGCAAGCCCAGGGAAGCAGAAGGCAGGGCCAGGCCCAGAACCAGTGCTCCTGGGGCCCAGGGAAGGCACTATGTTGCTCTGGATGAAAAGGATCAGGAAGCAGTATTGGTTCCTCAGGTGTCTGGGGCCCCAAGACAAGGAATAGGACAGGACCCAAACTGGGAGGAGAGACCGGCGGGGGAGGAGATGGGAGGGTGAATGAGGCTCAGGGAGTCAAGGCGCAGAGGGTGTGATGGACTTACCCAGGAGAGAGGCCTGTGGGTAGGAGAGAGGCCTTCGTGGGTCTCATTATCCTTTTTTTTTTTTTTGTATTATCCTTTTTAAAAATGCTGGGTTCAGTTGGTAATATTTTGTTAAGGATTTTTGTGTCTGTATCCATGAGGGATGTTGGTCTGTGGCTTCCTTTCCTTGTCTTGTCTTTGTCTGGTTTTGGATTAGGGTTTGTGTTAGTCTGCTTTCTGTTACTACAAAAAATACTGAGATTATCAGTTTTCCAAGAGAAATGGTTTAGTTTGGCTTCTAGCTTTGGAGGGTCTAGTCCATGACCGATGGGCCCCATTGCTTTGGGTCTGTGGTGAGGCAGCATGTCAGAAGAAAAGCACATGTTGGAGTAAAACTGCTCACCTTATGGCCAAGCCATGAAGGAGAGAAAGGTAAAGGCTTGCGGTCCCATGCACAGCACCCACTGTGTTAGTCCCATTGCATGAGTGAGCGAAGGGGAGGAACCAAGCAGGTCAGTGGACTTTCTAAAGGCGCCAGTGACTGACTCGTCCCTGCAGCCCAGCTCTCGACCAAGGTCAGCATACATGAGCTCAGTTTGGAAGGAACTTATGTAACCCAATGCCCACACCCTCAGCTGAGCTTTAGCTAGGGCAAGGTGCTCTACTTCATGGTTCCAGCTTCCACCCAGCCCAGTGCACTATCACTCACGTGTTCTAGAAGCAAACCATGACCACATTGATGCCTAAAATAGTGTTGACCTTCTTCCAACTAGGGAAATGCAACACCATTTTCCTGGGAATTGCAATAAGCTTGTGTCTACCCAAAATTATGTTCACCAAAAATTCACATGTTGAAGCCTAACTCCTAATGTATTTGGAAATAAAACTTATTCAGAGGCAATTAAGGCTTAGTGAGGTCATAATGGCAGAGTACTGATCCAATAGAATTACTATTAGTCAGTTTTCTGTTGCTATAACGAAAGACCTGAAGCTGGGTACTTCATAATGAAAGTGGTTTGTTTAGATCACAATTTGGGAGACTAGAAGTTCAAACTGGGTAGAACCATTGACTCTGCTTCTGTTGAGGGCCTCTTAGCTCTTAGCACAGCACGTCTTAAGGGCATCAAGGTGAAAGTGCATGCAAGAGAGAGAAAGGGAGATTTTGTGGGAATCAGGAAGCCAGACACTAGGAGGATGTTTTTGCTGGTTCTTACAGAAATTAACTGGGGTTCATGAGAACTATGTCAATAACTTCAAAGGGCAGCACCTCAACTACCTAACCACCTCCCACTGCGCTACTCCCCTTAAAGGTTCAACATTACCACACAGAGGACCAAACACATCCTAGGAGGGAGGCCTTTATAGATCCCAGCTGGCCAGAGCCTTCGTCAGTACTCCCCAGCCTCCAGAACCATGATAAATACAGTCCGGTTGCTCACTTTGTGGGTATTCTATTATGACATCCTGAGCAGACAAATATAAAAGCACTGTACTGCAGGCCTGGACAGGCAACTGCCTCTCCCCTATCCATAGCCCTCAGGACCCACAATGCTTCACAGTGTGGTCTTTGAGGATTGCCTGCAATCAGCTCTGCTTTTCTCCCACAAGTTGATAATCTTCAGACACTGTGTTGAAGTTGTCAGTCAAACCTCCTTCCTCAGACCTTCAGCCTCTACTCCAGTTCTGTGATTGTCTCCACAGTATCCTGGGGCAGCAATAGAGCTTAGGGCCGCCAGACCGGGGTCAGGTTGCATGTGGCATACAACAAATCTGGGCAGAGTGGCCACATAACTCCTCCAGTTGCCCAGGGATGTAAGCCTTTGCACTGAGGAGTCTCAAATTGCTGCTGAACACAGTGGTTTTCTGCTGTGCCTTGCATATCTCTGTTATGGAGGTTGATGCTTCCAGGCTGAGACTTGGGTTTAACTAGGTGGTTTAATGGGTCTGTTGTGTGAGAAGAGGGTGAAGAAAAGGATAAAGTGAGGGAGAAAAGTGGGGCAGAGACATTGAAGTCTGAGCAGAGGACTTCAAGTCCCAAGGTACTGGATTTGGGGACACACTATAAGGGGACACAGACACCTGTACACAGCAATATGTGAGCTAGCCCCATAGTTCTTAGCCCCCCTTTTTAGATGGTGGGACATAGAAGTCCCCAGTAGTCAGAGCCACCTCACTTGGTGTCCACTATATAGCTGGATGCTCATGGGCCTCATAGTAGGGCCGGGTGGCAGAGAAAAGAATGTGTGTGTTAGTTACTGTTCTAGTTTTTCTTCCTATAGTCAGAGCCACCTCACTTGGATGTCCACTATATAGCTGGATGCTCATGGGCCTCATAGTAGGGCCAGGTGGCAGAGAAAAGAATGTGTGTGTTAGTTACTGTTCTAGTTTTTCTTCCTCTCCATTACTGTGCAAAACACTTTGACCAGTACCAGCTTGTGGGGGGAAGGGTTTGTTTAGCTTACATCTCCCGGGTCATAGTTCATCACCGAGGGAGCCCAAGGTAGGAACTTAGGGCAGGGACCTGGAGGCAGGAGCTGTAGCACAGGCCGTGGAGGAACACTGCTTACTGGCTTGCTCCTCTGGCCCCTGCTCAGCCTGCTTTCTTACACAACATAGGCCCATCTGCCCAGGGATGGCACCACCCACAGTGGGCTGGGCCCTCCCACATCACTCAATAATCAAGAAGATGCCCCACAGACATGGCCCCAGGCCAGTGCAATGGAAGCAATTCACCAGTTGAGGCTCCCTCTACTCAGGTGTGTCAAGCTGATACTAAAGCATCCAGCACAGTTACTTTTCTCATTCTGTGACAAAAAAACACAGGGAGTCATCTTAAGAAAGGAAGAGTCAGGCTGGAGAGATGCTCAGCACTTAAGAGCACTGGCTGCTCTTGCAGAGGATCTAGGTTCAGTTCCCAGCACCCACATGGCAGCTAACAACCATCTATAACTCCAGTTCCAGGGGATCCTACACCCTTTTCTGACCTCTTCAGGCACCAGGCTTGAACATGGTGCACATACATATATCCAAGGCAAACACTCACACACATAAAATTAAAATAAAATGAATCTTAAAATAGTGAGTTCCAGGACAGCTGGGGCTACAGGGAGACCCTGTCTCAAAAAAGACAAAAAAAAAAAAAAAAAAAAAGAAGGGAAGTGTTTATCTTGGCTCACAGTCCATCGTGGTGAGAAAGTGTGGCGGGGGAGCTGGAAGGTCCCAGTGCACCCACAGCCAGGAAGCAGGAATGCTCCTGTGCGGCTCACCTTTTCCTTTTTATTCAGTGTGGGCGGGACTCCAACAAACAGAAGGGAGCCACCACGTTCAGGGCGGGTCTTGCCTCTCAGTTAAACCTTCCTGGAAGCACCTTGTAGACACCCCCTGGTTATTTTCATGGTGATTCTAAATCTAGCCGTGCTGACATGGAAGACTGACCATCACAGTGTGTGTGTGTGTGTGTGTGTGTGTGTGTGTGTGTGTGTGTGCGCGCACATTGGCTCCTTGGGCCTGTTTGTGAAGTTTACTTCAGCAGTGCAATTGTCAAGCTTCTTTCATCTCGAATGAGCGGGAAAGCTCTAAATGTTTCCATTTTAAGTCAAGTCAAAGCATTATTGTACAATACAATTTAATCACTTCTTCCAGCAGTCACTTAATAAGTGCAAAAGTCAAACAAATGTCCAAAATGAAGGAAATCAGTGTTTTAAGAAAGTAAGAAATGAATTCAGATAAAAATAGTAATCACCCCCAGGTGAGTGGGCCAGGTAAGTACATAAGGGTCTGAATTTCTTCCGGAGGTGTCTGTAGGGCCCTGAGTGTTCTTGTCAGTCACCCCCACAGCTGAGTTGGCCAGTTGCCCTGGCGGGACCTGCAGTTTTGTTTGTTTGGCTTTTGCTTTCCAGTATGAAAAGCAGAGCTGCCTTGGTTCCCTGCCTCTTAGGCTCTGTGAGGTTTCTAACTAGAGGCTCATTTGCAAAGAGAATCTTTTGCCTGGGACTGTGGGGTGCCTGGAACCTCTTCCTGAGATCTGGGTTCTGCTGAGGCTCAGTTCTGCTTGGACAGCTTATGAATCAGGCAGGTTTGGGTTAAACTTCTTTGCAGTGGTTAAGTTTATTTCAGGACAGTGATCGTGATTTGCCTTTTGAACTCAATATGAGTTTTTATAAAAGTACAGTGGAATGTGCTTTCTGGGGAAGTCATGCCTGGGGTCTGTCCTCTCATCACCTCATAGCCACATTATGCAATGTGGGCATGGTGGCCTTTGTGTATTTGGATGGGGGATAGTGGTCAGAGATCCGACTTAGGATCTGGTATCTGTACCAGTGCTCCTAAAGGTAAGCGGGGGGCGGGGGAGCAGTGAAATCATAATTCAAAATGAAATGGCCAGGGTTTCTTTAAAAAGTAGATGTTCAGGGACTGGAGAAATGGCTCAACATTTAAGAGGACTCAGGTTTGGTTCCACATGGTGGTTAACAACAGCCCGTAACTCCAGTTCCAGGGGATCTGACCTCTTTTCTGGGCTCTAAGGCTTTGTATTCAAGGGTGCACTTGCATACATCCAAATAAAACACTCACACACATAAAAATAAATAAATTTTAAAAGTAAACATACAGCTGGACATGGTGGTGCTTAACTTTAATCTTAGCACTTAGGAGGCAGAAGCAGGTAAATCTCCGTGAGTTCAAGGCCAGCCTGGTCTGCATAGCAAGTTCCAGGCCAGCCAGGGCTACATAGTGAGACCCTGGCTCAAGTAAATAAATAGAAAACATGCAACTAGTATGTGGTTTAGCCTTGTACCTCCAGGCGTTATGCCTGGGAAAGGAAAACCTCTTCACAGGAACCCTACAAGTGTTTCATAGCAGCCCTCCGTGTGATGCCCCAAACTGCAAACACTGCTCCTTCAGCCACAGCATGACTAATGAATTGTACATTCATACCATGCAATACTATTCAGAAATCAAAAAGGAGTAAACTATTGATAGACACAATCACCTAATGAATCACCAGAGAATTATTCTGAATGGAAAAAATCAATCCCAAAGGTTACATTCTAAATTTTTCCATTTACATGACAAAATTATCGAAATGGAGAACAGATGTGAGGTTCCTAGGGGTTAGGGAGGAAGTTCCAAGGAGGGGAGTGGATATGACTATAAATGGGGTGACTTGAGGGTCACTGTGGTGTTGGATGTCCTCTGTGCCCTGACTGGGTGAAGGGTATAGCCAGCCTTTCTTTTCCTTCCAAGTGTATGTGATTCTACCATTATCTCACAATGAAAAGTTTAACTTAGAAAATGAGAGGCGGGGAGAGATGGCTCAGTAGTGAACAGTGCCGGCTGCTCTGGTAGAGGACAGTTCACAACATCCACATAAGGTAAACCATCTGTAACTCCAGCTCCAGGGCATCTGATGCCCTGTTCTGGCCTCCTTGGGCACCTGTACACATATTATGTGCACACACACACACACACACACACACACACACAGACATGTACACGAGAATTAAAAAGTAGATATAAATCTTAGAAAATGGACACACTCTGGTGCCATTTGAAGCAAGACTTGAAAGGAGTGATAAAAACAGCCGCGATTTATCTGGGAGACAGTGTCCCCGGCAGAGGCTCCACTACAGAACACCTGGCCAGCTCAAGGACACCGAGAGGTCTGTGTGGAGACATAGATGCGTTAGAGATGCAGGCCTGGGTGGGCATGGCAAGGCCTCTCCCTTCACTCTTAGTGGCCTGGGGGCCTGGGTGGTGCCCAGCATCAGAGTGACATGGCATGCCCTTGCTGGGCTCTTTCCTGCTTCCCCAGGATTCCGGGGAGTCCCGGGGTTCCTGGGCTTATATCAGCCTCACGCTCATCTCTGTTCTGTCTTCACATGCTGCGTGCTCTGTTGCCTTTGCCTTCGCACCGTTTCCCTCTTTCTCTGACATTAGTTATACTGGATAAGACCCACCCTAATGACCTACCATAATTTTCTACTTTGGCAATGGCCTATTTCCACATGGGAGTGCAATTGGGATTAGGAGTTCAGTGGATCCTTTTGGGTGACACAGTCCAGCCCATAAGTAGGCCACACTTGGAAAGAAGCAGTAATGAGGACAGACCAGGCAGCTCTTGCTGTGTGGGACTAAGCTGCAGATACTGTATCTGAGCAGCCTCTCTGAGCTCATGTCCACACCGTGGGTCGGCTGACTCTGAGTCACTCCCACTAATACCTTTGAAAGCATACTTTGGGTGCTTTTATAACTAGTTTTTAACTAAAACGTATGTTTATGTTTCTAAGATTAGGGCATTTTAGTCAGTGGTACAATCCTGGTGGCCAAGCAAGACTGAATGACTGGTCTTCGCCCCCCTCCTTCATTCTGTGGCCACCACACCTTCCAGCTGGGAAACAGGATAGGAAGGATGGACCAGATCATGAAAACTCAGAGTCAGCAGGACCTCAACTAGTTTAGGTAGACAAAAGGGAGCCATCCAGGTCCAGAACACAGAAATGATGTGGGAGACACAGTCTCCCCAGGGCTAGGGAAGGCAGGATGAAGGAGACATCCTGGGGACTGGATGAGGAGTCATCAGGATGAGAGAGCGAACAGACTATTGGATGCCTCCAGCCTTGGGGACTCAAAGATGTGCCAGGGAGGTCTTTTCGGAGGCAGGGAGAATGAGTGGTTGGTCTGGAAACCAGAGCCTGCAGGACAGACAAGCAAGGTGAGCTTCAAGGAGGAGGAGAACAAGGCCTCGGATTTGACCAGGGTGGTGGTTCCCATGGGAAGGCCTTCCTCTGCAGACATCCTCTTCATCCTGCTCAGAAGGTCCTGGCCAAGGACGGATGCCCTCCTGATTCTCTTTTCTTGTTGGACGAGCTGCAGAATGAGTGACGGGGAGGAGACACAGCTGGGAAGGACCCAAGGGAAGTGGTGGGCTGAGTGCTTGAAACAACCCCGCCGGTTTTCCTGTAAGTCATGACCTCAGACGTCCTTCTGCCTTCTCACAAGACACAGGGAAACGTTACTGTCATGCCTCGATAACAACTAAGGTCAAGAGTAAAGCCAGAATACTTGAATCTGGGCTCTAGTTAACTTGTAGACTTGTTGCTAAATTAAATACTTGAAATAAATTCCTACTGCAAAAAGGAAATTCTTGCTATTCAGACAAGGAGATTTTTTCAAATCAAAGACTGGGAGTCTCAGAATGATCTCGTAATTCCTAATGCCTTTTGGAGAAATTTTCTTGTT
>NW_008355800.1:499486-500441 GCF_000622305.1 Nannospalax galili
AAAAGAGGAAAACAGAGCAAAGTCAGACACTGTGGAGCAGCATCAAGCACACCAGCTGTGTAGAAGGCATGCCCGAAGGAGAGAAGAGAGAAAAGGAGGAAAAACTTGAAGAAATACTAACTAAACATTTCCAAAATTTGAATGAAAAGCACCAATTCAAGATCCAGGAAACCCAATAAACTCCAAGTTTGAAAAACACAAAGAAATCTCTCAGTTGCATCAAATTGTTGAAAATAAAAAACAGAAACCCTTGAAAACAAAAGAAAAGTTATCTCCAGAGAACCAAAAATACAAAAGCAGCTAAGTCCTCATCAGAAGCCTTGGAAGGAAAGGCAGTGTGAGAACACAAAGCATTGGAAGAAATCCTTGTCAACCGAAAAATGTTATATCCAGCAAAACTAACATTCCAAGATGACAGTGCTGTTAGGCATATCCTCAGGTAAACAAGCAATGACGTTCTGTTTTGCTCACAAACCTGCCATACCAAAAAGAGAAATTTAATGTTAAAATAAGCCTTTCAGTGTGGTAGTCAGCTCTCTGTCATTATAACAAAATGCCTGAGGTAAACATGTTACAAGTGTTGTGGTGAAGCAGTTTTCTCCAGACCTGACATGACCATTGGCCATCATGGGCAGAGGTTACTGTGGGAACCTATGGAGTGCTTGACTTCATACCCATGGCAATGAGAGGACGTCGTGGCAGCAGGAACAGGAGGCAGCTGGTCACGGTGCATCTGTAACCAGGAAGCAGAGAGCGGTGAATGCTGGTACGCAGCTTACTTTCTCCTCTTTATTCAGTCCAGGACCCTGGCCCATGGAATGGGGCTGCCAACATTTAGGGTGACTCTTCTCATCTCAGTTAACCTAATCTACACATTCCTTCACAGACATGGCCAGAGGTTTGTTTCCATGGTGATTCTAAATCTCATCAAATTGATACCAAGATCAACCATCAC
>NW_008355800.1:500671-502092 GCF_000622305.1 Nannospalax galili
AGGGAGTCCCGGGGTTCCTTGGCTTATATCAGCCTCACGCTCATCTCTGTTCCATCTTCACATGCTGCGTGCTCTGCTGCCTTTGCCTTCTCACCGTTTCCCTTTTTCTCTGACATTAGTTATACTGGATAAGACCCACCCTAATGACCTACCATAATTTTCTACTTTGGCAATGGCCTATTTCCACATGGGAGTGCAATTGGGATTAGGAGTTCAGTGGATCCTTTTGGGTGACACAGTCCAGCCCATAAGTAGGCCACACTTGGAAAGAAGCAGTAATGAGGACAGACCAGGCAGCTCTTGCTGTGTGGGACTAAGCTGCAGATACTGTATCTGAGCAGCCTCTCTGAGCTCATGTCCACACCGTGGGTCGGCTGACTCTGAGTCACTCCCACTAATACCTTTGAAAGCATACTTTGGGTGCTTTTATAACTAGTTTTTAACTAAAACGTATGTTTATGTTTCTAAGATTAGGGCATTTTAGTCAGTGGTACAATCCTGGTGGCCAAGCAAGACTGAATGACTGGTCTTCGCCCCCCTCCTTCATTCTGTGGCCACCACACCTTCCAGCTGGGAAACAGGATAGGAAGGATGGACCAGATCATGAAAACTCAGAGTCAGCAGGACCTCAACTAGTTTAGGTAGACAAAAGGGAGCCATCCAGGTCCAGAACACAGAAATGATGTGGGAGACACAGTCTCCCCAGGGCTAGGGAAGGCAGGATGAAGGAGACATCCTGGGGACTGGATGAGGAGTCATCAGGATGAGAGAGCGAACAGACTATTGGATGCCTCCAGCCTTGGGGACTCAAAGATGTGCCAGGGAGGTCTTTTCGGAGGCAGGGAGAATGAGTGGTTGGTCTGGAAACCAGAGCCTGCAGGACAGACAAGCAAGGTGAGCTTCAAGGAGGAGGAGAACAAGGCCTCGGATTTGACCAGGGTGGTGGTTCCCATGGGAAGGCCTTCCTCTGCAGACATCCTCTTCATCCTGCTCAGAAGGTCCTGGCCAAGGACGGATGCCCTCCTGATTCTCTTTTCTTGTTGGACGAGCTGCAGAATGAGTGACGGGGAGGAGACACAGCTGGGAAGGACCCAAGGGAAGTGGTGGGCTGAGTGCTTGAAACAACCCCGCCGGTTTTCCTGTAAGTCATGACCTCAGACGTCCTTCTGCCTTCTCACAAGACACAGGGAAACGTTACTGTCATGCCTCGATAACAACTAAGGTCAAGAGTAAAGCCAGAATACTTGAATCTGGGCTCTAGTTAACTTGTAGACTTGTTGCTAAATTAAATACTTGAAATAAATTCCTACTGCAAAAAGGAAATTCTTGCTATTCAGACAAGGAGATTTTTTCAAATCAAAGACTGGGAGTCTCAGAATGATCTCGTAATTCCTAATGCCTTTTGGAGAAATTTTCTTGTT
>NW_008355800.1:504135-518077 GCF_000622305.1 Nannospalax galili
TCACAGTCATGGCCAGAGGTTTGTTTCCATGGTGATTCTAAATCTCATCAAATTGATACCAAGATCAACCATCACAGTTAGTTTTACCTTGAAGTAGCTTATGGTATGTTCAAGTGTGTATTGTGATTATTTGAGCAAATGCTAAGACAAAAACTCAAAATTATTGTCTAAAAATTAGCTGAGAAATTAAAATACTATGAAAAAATTGGTAACACAAAAAGGGGTAAAGGAGGAACATGGGAGGTTAGAGAGAATGGCTCAGTGGGTAAGAGACTGGCTGCTCTTGCAGAGGACCCAGGTTTGGTTCCCAGCACCCACATGGTGGCTAACAACTGTCTGTAACTCCAGTTCCAACAACAACCATCTGTAACTCCAGTTCCAGAGTATCTGACACCCTCTTCTGACCACCACAGGCATTGCATGACACGGGTGCACTTACACACATGCAGACAACACATTAATACACATAAAATAAAAAAGAGGAGCATGGGAACAAAAAAATATGAAATATGTAGAAAACAAGTAGCAGAATGCATGTAGAACCCCAGCCATGCCAATAAGTACATTAAATATAAATGGAATAGATATTCCAGCCAAAACTCAGAAATCTCCAAATCAAAGACACAAAAAGGATGTAAACTAAAGCTCTTGACACACGTATTAAGCATACTATTGAAGGTTCTAGGCAGTATAATAAAACAAAAGATCAATTAAATGTACATAGATTGGAAAATAACAGTAGAATTTATTTTCTTCATAGACAGAAGTGTGTGTAGTAAATGTAACCATGTCTCATGATAGAAGATTAGTATACAAAAAAACCAAACTTGTCCTTATACTCACAAAGAACAGTCCAAAAATAAAATTAAGAAAACCCCATTCATAATAGCACCCAGAAGAATAAAACACTTAAAAAGTACAAGACCAAGGTGCTGGGAAAATAGCTCAGTGGGTAAAGTGCTTACCATGCAAGTATAAAAGAACAGGAGTTTGGCTCCCCAGCACCTACAAAAATACTGGGTGTAGCAGTGCACATCTGTAACCCCAACACTGGGCTCTTGAAGACAGGCAGATCCCAGGGGCTGCAGAAATGGTGAGTTCCAGATTCCACAAAATACTGTGTCTCAAAAAATAAGGTGGATGGAAGAGGATACCTGACATCCACCTCTGGCCTCCACACATGCATTCATGGGCAAGGGGGTACCCCCCCCCATGCACATGCACACAGACAGACACACATGCACACAGATACACACAAATACACACACACACACACACACACACACACACGACCAAAAAGTGAAGTACAAGACTTGTATATTAAAGGTCATAAAATATTACAAGAGAAAGTAAAGTCTAAATAAATGAAGATGTATTTTTCCTTCACAGCTTAAAAGAAACACACTTATTAGAATGGCAGTTCTCAGCTGGGTGTGCTGACAGCACACACTGGAAGCCTAACATTCAGAAGGCTGAGTCATCAAGATGACTGTGAGTTTGAAGGTAGCCTGGGCTACAATGAGAGACCCTAACTAAAAAACAACAAACAACAACAAAAAATGCATTTATCCCTAAATTGTCCTATAGATTTAAATAATCTTAATCAAAATCCTAGTAGGACTTTGTGTTTCTACTGACAAACTAATCCTAAATGCATATGAAATACAAAGGAATTAGAAAAATTCAAAACATTTTTTAAAAGAAAACAAATGTAGAGAACTCACTGTACTTGATCTTTGGGTGTGTACTCCATTTGGGTGTGGTGCTACATGTCTGTAATTCAGTACTGGTAGGCAGAGGTAGGAGGATCTCTGCATGTTCAGGGCCAGCCCGGTCTACATAGTGAGTTCCAAGCCTGTCAGGCTATATAGTGAGACTGTCTCAAAAATTCCCATTCCTATAAAAGCATGACAACACAAACTACAAAGCCATAGTGATCAAGGCAATGTGGCGGGAGCTTAAAGATAGATATGTAGGTCAACAGAATGCATAGATCATACAGATACAGACGGCAGTTCAGAAAGTGGACCAATAAGATGACTCAGCAGGTACAGGCACTTTCTTTTCTTTTCTTTCTTTTTTTCTTTCTTTCTTTCTTTCTTTCTTTCTTCCTTTCTTTTTGATGGTCAGAGTATTAATCAATATATTTTAGCATTAATAAAGTAGGTAAATCAGTGAAATCTGAAGTTCATTCTTTGAATAACTAAATATAATGACAGAGCACTATCAAAATTGACATAGGGGCAAAGGAGAAGATAATATTATAAATATAATGAAATATGATGACTTGTTACAAAGCCCACAGACACCAAAACAAAATAAGAGAGCTATGTAAGCATCTCTACCTAAGGCAATATTACAACTTAGGTGAAATTGGGCAGTTCAGATTAAAAAGAGTAATTATTCAAAAGCAATTAAACTTTCAAAAATTACCCAACATGATATTGAGGTACAGGCACTTTCAACCAAGCCCAGTGACCTGAGTTCAATCCCCGGGACCCACACGGTAGAAGGAAAACCTGCAAATTGTCCTCTGACCTCCATGTGACATGTACTTATAGTCGTACACACATATATACACGTACACCTATGCATATCACACACACACACACACGCACACTTTTATAAAAAAAAAAGATGGTGAGGTAGTTCAATTGATAAAGAAAAGACTTCCACAAATGTTGCTGAACAATTAAATAGCTGTAAGTAGCAAAATTTACTTGGCCCCTTCACAACATATATGAAAAACTGACCCTAAATGTACCAAAATTTAAGAGTAAAAACTAAAACATGTAGGAGAAACCATTTGGGGACATTTTTGTAGTTTTGGAATGAGTAGAGTTCTTAAATATCATTTTTAAAGCACATAATGATAGCGAAACAATTTATAAGTTGGACTTTATCAAAATTCAAACTTTTGCTTTTCAAACACTTGGTTCAAGAAGGGGTCTGGGGATGCGGCTCAGCTGTAGAGTGCAATGAGGCCCTTGGTTAGAGCCTCAGAACTCATAAACTGGATGTGGTGGTGCACACACTGAGTGTGGTGCTGCATTCCTATAATCCCAACACTGGGGAGGTGGCAGCACAAGAATTGGAAGGTCAAGGTCACCGTCACCGAACTAATGAGACGCGGTCTCAAAAAAAAAAAAAAAAAAGGATCTAGAGAGATGGCTCTCTGGCTGTTCTTGCAGAAGACCTGGATTCGAATCCCAGCACCCACATAGTAGCTAACAGCTGTCTGTAACTCTAGTTCCAGGAGATCTGACACCCTCTTCTGTCCTTTGCCAGCAATGCACAACACAGGTGCACTTACATACATGTAGGCATAATACTCATACATACACATTTAAAAAAATGAACAAATAAAAAGATATGAAGGTGCATGAGTTGCTTTTCTGCTACTGTGATAAAAAACTGCAACCAAAGCAAATTATAAAAGGAAGAGTTTCTTGAGCTTATGGCTAGAGGGTTAAGACTCCATAATGGCACCGAAGCGTGGTGGCAGGCAGCCAGAGCAGGAAGAATCCATAATGGCCGGGAAGCAGCCAGAGCAGGAAGCCCAGCACTCATATCTTCAAGCACCGCAGGAAACAGTAGACAGAAAGTGGGCAATGCTATGAACCATCAAAGTCTGTACCCAGTGACACATTTCCTCCAGCAAGGCCTCGCCTCCTAAACCTCCCCCAAACAGCGCCACCAACTGGCGACCAAGTGTTCACATATTTGAGCCTAGAGGGGATATTTCTCATTCAAACCACCACAGAACACAAACTACAAACAGAAAATATTTACAAATCTATGTATCATAAAGGATTGTACCTAGAATATATAAAGAATTCTTACGATTCATCAGTAAGAAGTCAAATAACTCGGGGCTGGAGAGATGGTTCAGTGGTTAAGAGCACTTAACTGCTCAGGGAGTTCACAACCACCAGCAACTCCAATTCCAAGAGATCCAACATCCTCTTCTGGCCTCTGTGGACACTTATGTGCATGTGGTACATATAAACTCATGCAGGCACACACACATACATGTAAATAAATAAATAAATAAAAGTAAAATAACTCAATCTTAAAATAAGCAAAAGGTTTTAATAGGAATTGTACCCACAGTGATATTCAAATGACTAACAAGCACATGCAAAGGTAATCCTCACACATGTGGACGTTCAGAGCATCTGGGGCCTGGCTTGCAGGTAGCAGGAGTTGGGGTTGGGTTGTCCTGCTGTCCGTGAGTCTGTGATGCACAGATGGAATCTGAGCAGTCAGTGACAGTGGTGAGAACAGGACTGGTCTGTCTGTGTCCGTTGCTGGTAGCCAGGACATTCTGTCTCTGCACAGGCTGCACTCTTCAGAGCACGCTGACGACCACAGTGCTACTGGAGCCTCATTTATGTGCTGGATAAAGTCCTCAAGAGTGTTCTTTCCTAGCTGCCTGATCACCACCTGACACCCCCTCCTGTAGTACAACCTTATCTAGGACCCAAGGGCCCAACTCTTAACCTGCCATTCCTGGTGAAACACATCTTACCTGGTTAAAACTGGGCACTTCAGGACTGGAGAGATGGTTCAGTGATTAAGAGCATATACTGCTCTTGCAGAGGACCCAAGTTCGATTCCCAGCACCCATGTCAGGTGGCTTGCAACCACCTGTAACTTCAACTCCAGGGGATCCAGTGCCTCTGGCCTCCAAGGGCACACGCACGCACGCACACACAATTTAAATATCAAACAAACTCTTTAAAAACAAACTGAGCACTTAAACTCTTCCCATCTATTTCTTTGAAATAAAATGCTGTGTCCTGTTACTCTGTCATGTCTTATAAAGAAAAGAACAGAGAGTGGAATAACATTTTCCACAACATTTACTAGCCGTTCATAACTGGGACTTGTAAAAACCAGCAGAAAACCACAGTAGCCAAGAACAAGGGAGAAACGTAGTTTTCTGGGCTTTGCTGAAAAGAAGGAATTTTCTCTCGTGGGGCAACTTGCTTGGAGACAGAAAGAGCTGCAGTTTAGACATGTGATTCTTATTACCGGCTACAGCCCTTCAGACAGGAGGCAGAAATAATTGGACCCATTTCTATTTTAATTATAACTCTTCAGCTTTAAAGAAAACGCCAATGGAAATCTGCAAGCCTCTACAAAACCCCACTTCAGATTCCCTGGATTTCAGGGAGGCCCAGATTTCCTTCAGCAGAACTGTGGACACCAGCCACAATTGGTGCTTGTCGTTACAGACCCAAAGTTTTTCCCCAAACAAAGCGAGCCTATCTATTTCTTCTGTGTCTCTGTCGCCCTCCCTTCCCACTCCTTCCCTTACTTATTCTGTTTGTCCTTCGGGGTAGTTAGGGAGACCTTTCATATTTTGCCAACCCCTTCCCCAACAAAAAAAACAAGAGACAAGAGCCTCTTGTGATGAATAACCCTAGAGTACAGGGCACAGTATTCCCTTTTTGTGACCCCCCTTCAGTACTCACAGTGGCTCCCCAACCACTAGAGTCCCAGGCTCCGAACAGCCTCGAATCTTAAGAAGTGCTTCAAATTAGGACACACTCCTGGTGCAGTCCAGCAGCACAGCCAACACCACGACCTCACCCCAAACCTCACTGGAGCCCTCTCTGGCACTGTCTCCCTGTCAGTGACCACAAGGACAGGAGCACAGTCCAGCTCAACACTGTGAACTGCAGCAACCTGGGGAGTATTTGCAATCATAAAGGGTACAAGGTAGATCTAGGTAAAACCAGATCTTTGGCTTCAACATGGAAAAGAATTTCAGGGTGAGTCAGCAGGAAGTGGAGTTGGAGTATATTAAGAGATTTTTAGGACTGAAGAGATGGCTCAGTGGTTAAGGGCACTGGCTGCTCTTACAGAGGACCTGGGTTCAATTCCTGGCACTCACATGGCAGCTAACAACCATCCTCACTCCAGTTCTAGGGGATCCAATGCCCTCTTCTGATCTCCTCAGGCATTGCACTTATACAAATGCAGGCAATATACGCATACACATAAAATAAAAATAATAAATAAAATATTTTTAAAAAGAGATTTTTACCATAGATTTTAAGAGCAAGGGCTAAAAGAAGCAGAGCCTGTGGACACCTCAGACACCCACGAGGTCCCGCTCTCACAAGGTCCCATCCTACACAAAACAAAAGCTGAGCTAGCCTTTCTTTAGAAACCAGGTGAATAAACAGCAGGAGCCCAATCTGTAGCCACACTTTTCAGTTTACACTGAAATGCAGATCAAGCAGGAAGACACTCTAAAACTTTGCTTGCATTGATTACCCCACACTTGAATGTCTATTCAAACTCACTCTAGTTCCACAATTCTTAAAAAGTCATCATAATGTGTGGTGGTTGGAATGGGAATGTCGTGTCTGCGCTCCCCCCAGGCTCCAAGAATTTGAATATTTGGTTCTAGTTGGTGATGCTATTTGTGGAGATTTAGGAGATTTTCTTATTATAGCAACAGAAAGGTAACTAATCCAGCATATGCTTTAGTTTCATTTCCGTTACTGTGACAAGTAACCTGATGAAAGCAACTTGGAGGAGAAAAGGGTTTATTTACAATTCCACCTTACAGTCTGTCATTTCTAGGAAGTCAAGGCAGGACCTCAGGCAACTGGTCACATCACAAGCTCAGGTGGAGTACAGAGACCAAGTCACCCAGGCTGCCTGCTGGCTTGTTCCCAGCGAGCTTTCTTCACTCTTACACAGGTCAGGGCCCAGCCCATGAAATGGTACTGCTCACCTACAGGTTGGGTCTTTCGACTCCAATTAACAATCAAGACAATCCCCCACAGACACGCCCACAGGCCAAGATAGTCTAGACAGCTTCTCAGTCAGGCTCCCTTTCCAGGAGAGTCTGGGTTGTGGTGAGGTGACGCTGAAAGCCAGCCATCACACTGTGGGGGTAGATCAGTGAATAGTTGGTATCTTTATGTGAACATGCATATAGAAACATGTGTGGACACACACCTATTCATATAGAAACATACTACTAGCAAGGCATAGATAAAGTGTCTCAAAACTAAATACCAAAGTTTAAAGTCTTTTTTTTTTTTTTTTGGTCTTTTTGAGACAGGGTCTCCCTGTAGCCCCTGCTGGCCTGGAACTCACTATATAGACCTGGCCTGGAACTCACTATGTAGACCAGGCTGGCCTTGGACTCGCAGAAACCCACCTGCTTCTGCCTCCCAAGTGCTGGGACTAAAGGCGTTTAAAATGCCTGGTGGTTTAAAGTGTTTTTATACTTATCTATTGTGTGCATGTCACACATATGGAGGTCAGAAGACAGTCTGTGAGAGTCAGTTTTCTCCTTCCCCATGTGGGTTCTGGGAATGGAACTTAGATCCTCAGGCTTGGTGGCAAGTGCCTTTACCCACTGAGCCATCGAACCAGTCCTAAATACCAAGACTGTATCACATTAACACAACTAAGGAACACATAAAATACGTGAGAGAAGAAATACTGAAGGGCTAATATTTGGAAATGGCTTCCAAATTAGCTGTACAATCAAGAACTTTTAGCAAATGCAGAGCAGGCGGTAGGCACAGATGGCTGTGAGCATGCACGTGTTGGCTTTTCTGCAATGGGCTGTCCTTGAAGCAGGCCAGCTTGGAGATAAAGCCTGGCCTGCCTTGCCTAGGAATGATGCCTCAGACGTGTGTGAGAATCCAGCAGGTGTGTCTGCTATGGTTTTGTGTTTCAGCTTTCTCTTCTCTCAGACAGTCCCTAATAAACCTGAATGAATGAAGTTTGCCATTCCCCAGCGTTTTAAAAGGAAATAAGCTGAACTCTCCGAATGCCTTGCCTGACATTTTCTCTTGGGTGTGTGTGCTTGTTCAGAGCAGCTGTGGCTCACAGCCAACTCAATGTAATCTTTTGTAAGCTGAGCTGAGGTGCCAGAGTCCTTGTGCTCTTCCTGAGCCCCTCTGACCTATGGGCCTTCCTTGCAGTACTCTCCAGCAGGGAGAGCTAGCCATCTCATTGGATGGGTCATCCCTGGTTTACCTTTGATCATTTTTGCCTCCACAGAGGGTCCATGGACCATGACTGGATTTCTTTAAAGAGAAGAAAGGGACTCAAATCCTCCTTCTCCAGTCAGATCCTGAAGTGGCCTGGGCAGGAACCCTGCACAGGTGTCTCGGTTCTCTCTGCATCTTTCTCATGGCTTTTTTATTTGTTTTCTTCTTACAGGGTCTGATGCTTAGCTTTGTCAGTTTGACACACCTAGAGTCACCAGGGAAAAGAATCTAAAGGGCGAATTGTCTGGATTGTGTTGGCCTGTGGGTTTACCTGGGAAGGATTGTCTGGATTATGTTAATTGATGTGGGAAGATCCAGCCCACTATGGGCAGCAACACTGTTCCCTGGGTTTGGGTCCAGCACTGTGTAGGGGGGAAGGCGAGCCGAGCAGTCAGCATGCAGGCGTCTCTCTGCTCTTGACTGTGGATGTGGTGGATGTGACAGCTGCTCAAGCTCCCGCCACCTTGACTCTCCTGCCATGATGAGCCGCACACTGGAATTCTGAGCCACACTCTTTTTCCCCTATTTTGCCAGGGTATTTTATCACAGCAGCAGAAATGAACTAAGACACATAGAACGATCGTCCCCTGAGGCTTGCTATGCAAAACTTGAATCATTTCTCTTGTGGTTTTCCAGATTGTTATTTTGCTTCTCTTGGTATCTATCCATATGCCTAAAACCTAGAGATAAGTAGTTTAGGAGGAGGCTGTGGTAGACAGCCCCCCAAAGATATTCACATTCCAATCTCTGGAACCTGAGACAGTTTATCCGTTACTCTCCTGCCTGCAATGGTGAAATATAGGACAAAATGCAGCTCAAGGAAGGAAAGATTTCTTTTGACTCATGGTCTTGAGGGGCCACGGTCCATCATGGCAGGGAAGGCTCAGTGTCAGGAAGGCTTGGTGACAGGAAGGCTCGGTGTCAGGAAGGCTCAGTGTCAGGAAGGCTTGGTGACAGGAAGGCTCAGTGTCAGGAAGGCTCAGTGCCAGGAAGGCGTGGTGACAGGAAGGCTCAGTGTCAGGAAGGCTTGGTGACAGGAAGGCGTGGTGACAGGAAGGCTTGGTGACAGGAAGGCTCGGTGTCAGGAAGGCTTGGTGTCAGGAAGGCTTGGTGACAGGAAGGCTTGGTGTCAGGAAGGCTTGGTGACAGGAAGGCATGGTGACAGGTAGCTCCATGGTAGTGCAAGAGTGTGAAGCACCCGGTCACATTGTGACCACAGGCAGGAAGCAGGGAGAGACTGGGACCAGAAGCAGGGCCTTTCTGTAAACCTCAAAGCCTGCCCCCCAGTAACCCACTTCCTTCAGCCAGGTCCCGCCTTCTGAAGGTTCCACAACCTTCTAAATACAGCCATCAGCTGGGACTATGTGAACACCTTTCACATTCAAACCATGAGCTAGGTCATAGCAAAGCCGCTTGAAGGTTGGGGTAGTACTCACCCTTCCATCTCTTCTTCTCCAAGGACCTCTCCTCTACCGAAGGATCACTGTTCCGGGACACTGCCAGCAGTGTCACTCCTAAGCCCAGGTGTGCCTGTGATCCTCTTTTTACCAAGACACACATCCTGGGTACAGGCTCACGTGGAAATCTCGGCACAAAGATGGAACCAGGAGACATGGACCCAGATGGACCTGGCTGTCCTTCCGTCTCCCACTGTCCTTGCCTCTGAGAATTTGATGTTTCATAGTGTTTTCCAAGAGAAAATGCTGAAGGATTTGAGTTTTCAACTATTCTGCGGTAGGGCTTGGGATACAGCTCAGTCCAGAGAGCTGGCCTAGATGTGCAAGGCCATTGCCCCCAGCACAAGAGGAGAAGAGGGGGGACATTGCCCGTGAGTCTGTCACTGGATGTTTCTTGGCTGCTGGATCTTTTATTTGGGGTAGTCGGGGCTGACCTCAGGTGTCTTACGGGAGGCCTTAAGTCATGGGTGCAGGCAGGATTTAAATATGTGGAGTCCTCATCGTTTTTTGGAGAAAAATCTGGTAACTTGACTTCATTATAAATATTTTGAAAAAAAGAAAAGAGAAAGACAATATTTTTGAGCACCTAGAGACACATATAGTCTCCTATAGACGCCTATAGACACCCAAAGGCACCTATAGACAGCCTAGAACAAGACAGACGTTAGATCAGCAAACAGCAGTTGCTGGCTCGTGAGAGGATCTTGTGAGATTAGCGTGAACAGGTTGCAGAAAAAGAATCAAGCTTAAAATTTAGATCCAGATTTTTTTGTGAAAGAAGCAAAAAGATGTCCTCAGACGTAAAAACTTCATTATGTAATCCCCTCTTTTGTCATGTTATTTTTGAGAAGAGTCTTATGTAGCCCAGGGTGGTCCTTTAACTTGCTATGTAGCCAAGGAGGGCCCTGAACTGATGCTCCTGCCTTTACCTGGCCTGGGATTAAAGGCTTGTACCAACCATTGTGCCTGTTTTTTGTTTTTTTTTAATTTTTTATTTTTTGGTAAGTGTATTGCCTGTAGGTAGGTAGGTACACCCTTATTGTGCAGTGCCTGCAGAGGTCAGAAGAGGGCATCGGATCCCCTGGAACTGGTGTGACAGACGATTGTTAGCTGCCATGTGGATGCTGGGAATGTGTCCTCTGCAAGCACAGTCAGTGCTCTTAACTGCTGAGCCATCTCTCCAGCCCCCTTTTTAAAAAGTTTTTATTTTTATTTTCTGTATATGAGTATTAAGCTTGCATACGTATACATGTACCCATGTCATACGGTGCCCTCGGAGGACAGAAGAGGGTTTCAGGTCCCCTGGAATGAGCTACAGATGGTTGTTAGCTACCACATGGGTGCTGGGATTCGAACCCAGGTCTTCTTCAAGAGTAGCCAGTGCTCTTAAACATTGAGCCATCTCTTCAGCCTGTGTGCCTAGTTTTATGTGGTGCTGGAGATTTGAACTCATGGCTTCATGCATCCTAGCCAAGTACTCTACCATCTGAGCTACATCTCCAGCCCCTCAAAACCCCTTTTTAAAAACACACTTGGAGGAAGAATTCTAACAATTAGAGAAATCAGTATAAGAAGGTGCTTTGGACTAAGAGATGGAAGGTGAGTGTGTAATTCAGTCATGTTTATTGTCTACAAACATAATGTTTACTGTCATATGAATAGACAAGAGTTTCTAATTTGCTTTTAAGTATTTCTTCTCAAATGTGAATTAGAGGGCAGGGATCAGCTTACAGTAAGGAAAAGCATTTAACATGAAATTTAGAAATCAAAGAAATGACTTGAAAAGACATTGGAGGCTAAGGTAGAGGGCCGAGAAATGTTTGCAGTTATAATTAAAATCTTAGGTAGATGAAATATCATACCCATTAAATAAGAACTTGAGGCTATAAAAAGAAACATTCAAAAAACAAGAGAAATCTCTGACAAATTAAAAATATAGTAGCAAAAACTAAATATTCAACAGAAGATTAGAATATAAAGTTGAAAAAGACTTTAAGAAGTAGAAAAGGAAATTGATAGACTAACAAAAAACAAAAGGAAGAAAAAAAGGAATAGGAAGTTAGGGTTACAGTGTGACAAGACAGATCAGGGAGTAAAGGTGCTTGCTGTCCAGCAGCTGATGACCTGATCTCCATCCTTGGGTCCCACATGGTGGAAGGAAAGAACCAACTCCCTCAGTTGTCCTCTGACCTCCATACACATGCAGTGGCATATGTATGCATGTGTTCATGCACACACAGTCAGAATGAATAAATAAATTAATTAAAGTGTAATGTTTTTAAGAAAAAGAAAGTTAGAGGTTAGTCCAGGAAGCCCAGTATCTAAATAATAAGAGTTTCAGAGAGAGAAAAGAGAGAGAAGAGAATCATCGAAGAAGCAACAGAAAGAGGGAAGGAAGAAAGGAAGGAAAGAAGGAAGGAAGGGAGGAGCAAGGAGGAAGGAAGGGAGGGAGGGAAGAAGGGAGGGAGGGAAGGAGGGAGGGAGGGAAGAAAGAAGGGGGAGGGAGAAGGAAGGGAGGGAGGGCAGGCGTGCTCCAGTAGTCGGTGGCAGCATCCTTAGCCAATGTCTGTATAAATAGACTATTAAAGGACAGACTAAAATGACAGGTGAACAAACTTAACCAAAATTTCCCAAGTGTTTTGCAAAATAAACTAAAAGATCCAAGGAACTCACTGAACCCTAAGCATTAGACACACAAAGAAAACTGCAGCAAGGCATGTGATCACATTACTCAAAACCAGTGCTGAAAACCCCCTGAAGAGACAGCACGGTACTCTCCCGCTGCTGATGAGCAGGAATGTCATGTGTGAAGAGTCGCAAAGAAGAGCAGACTTACTGGAAGCAGACCCAACGGCCTTTTTCTTTTAGCCTTTTTAAGACAGGGTCTCCCCGTAGCCCCAGCCAGCTTGGAACTTGCTATGTAGACCAGGCTGGCCTTGAACTCATAGGCATCCACCTGCCTCTGCCTCCCAAGTGCTGGGATTAAAGGTGTGCCCCATCACTCCCAGACACTCTAAATTTCTTTATTCAACAGAGATATCTTTCGAAAACAAGACAAGTTGAGCATGATGATGCACACTTTTAATCCTAGCACTCAGGAACCAGAAGCACACAGATCTCTGTGAGTTCAAGGCCAGCCTGGTCTACATAGTGAGTTCCAGGCCAGCCAGAGCCAGTGAGACCCTGTCTCAAAAAAAAGAAAAAATAATGCTTTTTTTTTTTTTTTTTTTCCAAACAGATAAAAGTAGAGAGACCTTGTCACTGCAAGATCCATATTCCAATGAGCGTTTGAGAAAAGTTGTGCAGGTGGAAGGATGGTGAAACTAGAGAACAGTTTACTCATAGAAGTGAGAGCCAGAAGCAGTCACTGTGTGGGGAAATGGAAAGATTTTTTTCATTCTTTAAATCTCATATCAAGATAACAGACTGCTTAAAGAAAAAGCAATAAGCGTATGTTGTTTAAAGTAAAATATATGATGGTGTCTCCTGATTGGATGGTTCCTCCAATGGGCAGGGCCTGACATGGAGCGGGAACTAGGAAGTGAAGCTGGGAGCCATCTTGGGATGGAAGCCAGGAGCCACTGGTAGAGCGTGATGGTGTAGGAAATTTGCAGCCAGCGCAGCAACTCAAAGACAGAATGCACTGACTCCCTGTGGACCTGGGGTGAGATCGTTGGCCCCGGAGGCATGAGTGAATGCTAGCAGGGCTATGGGCCTGGCACGGTCTGATAAGGTGGGCTCTGAGTCACAGCAGCACTGGGCTAGGCACTGGGTACTCATTCCTTTGTAAGTTAATAAACTCACGTAAAATATATTATATGGTTTGTCTGATTGCGCAGGACACCCAGAGAGAATTCAGGCCACAGAATTGGCATAGTCGGCAGGATATGACAAACCTGAGAATGAGTTTTAGAAGAGCACTAATGGCAACACTGATGTGGTTTTTGCAATGGGTTACTACAAAGAGGCCAGCCACTCAAAATCAGGGGCCACAGCTATGTTGCAAATGTGGGGATATGTTGCAGGTATGTGAAGATTTGTTAAAAGTTATGCAAAGGTTAGAAAATCTTTTACCTTCTCTAGACTCAAAGGAAGTGCCTGGAGAAAGAGAGCAGCCACTTTGCATGATAAAAGCTGTGCCCCAGGCAGGAGAAGCTGAAAAGGCTGACCTGGCAGACCCAGGTGCAGAGCTGGAGAGAGAAAGGGCAGGACACTTTGACTTGTGTAAAGTCCAAGGACTCAGAAAAAGACAGATAATAGTAAAAAGGGAAAAAAAGCTAACTGTACTATAGCTAGGAAATATTCCATGCTGGAAGTGTTAAAGCTAGGAAAAACTTACAAGCAAGCAAGCAGAGAGCCCCTGGCCACGTGGCTTGTGAGAGTATAGGACATGGGAGCAAATGACGTCAGTCTAAGTCCTTCAGAAGCTTCACAGCTGAGTTATATAACCACCCA
>NW_008355800.1:518109-536370 GCF_000622305.1 Nannospalax galili
TACAGGGGAGCAGTCCTTAATGGGATGGCTGGTTGAAGGCATTAAAGATACATGGTTGTCACCAAGGGAGACTAACATGATTAGCAGAGGCTGGAGGACTATAAAGAAGGGGCAGGCATTACTGAGAGAACTAGGTATGAGAAAAGCAATATATGATGCCCAGTTCACTGAGCGAGATAAGACTGTGTTCACTAGAAGTATGAAAGAAAGCTTAATTCAACTGGGACCTCAAGAGTGGTATGGGGCTTTAATGGCTTTACTAAGCCCTTTGATGGGACAGGATCTTTGTAAAGTAGAGAGACTTTGGCAAATCTAAATGATTCTGACCAGCATGTAAAACATGTCTGTAAAATAATAGTTTACCTTATAAGAGAAATAAAAAAGACCAGACAGAGGAAATGGTCCACTTGGGTTACTCGAAGACAAATGTGGCAAGACTTATGTCAAGTCCAAATCCCCAGAGGAAAAATTGATAGAAAACCAAATTCAGTACTAAGGCATTTCTGGAAGGTTTTAAAACCAGAAGAACAGTTTACAAAAGACATTCGAAGGATAACAACTGACAAGGGGTGGTTAAAAACCCCCAATGATTAAATAAGATGCATTTCTCTTCTGATAAAGGCTATACTAGGGGTAGAAGCAGGTTTTCCCACCAAGTTCTCCCCCAGCAACTGGGTATGGTCAATGAGAAGATGACAGACATGGCTATAGTCAGGAGGCAGACCCAGAGCCTGAGATAGATCAATGGCCATGACTTAAAGACAAATAATGGAAAGGCCCAAAAGTCACTATCTCACCATGATACAAGAGAGGTCGCCCTACATCTGTCACCCCCTCCAAGGCTCAGGGACCTTAGTGGAAGACTGATGAGAAGATTGTAAGAGCAGAGGAAAGGGGTGGAGTGTCTCCCAGGTGACTAATTCCTCCAAGGGATGGGGCCTGCCATGAATTAAGGACTACTGGGAGGCTGTTGGGAGCCATCTTGGGACAGAAGTGTTGAGATATATAATGTTAACGTTCCTTCGAATGTTTTACAGATGTGAAACCCATTTGAAAGATACCTGAAGAAGCAAAGGCCAGCTATAGACAACTGTTAAGAAAATCTACAGTACCAGGGGTGGGTTGCTCCCTATGAGCTGTTGGCAAGAGAGAGATCCTAGAGGTCCTCCAATTCACCAAGGCTATTGCCATTAATGTCGGTTGTACACTAGAAAGGTCAGTAAGGCCATGTTGCTGGGGACACTGCATGTTGTGAGTGCAGGAGAAGAAGAGATGGAACTGAGACTAAGCCGAGAAAACTCTGTGCCACTGGCTATACAGATGGTTGGGGAAGAAAGGATCCCCTATAATTCTACTCAATGATGGACCCCGCGTGCTGCACACTACAGACCTGCCAAGCAATACCTGCAAGTGCAATGATGGCTCGACCACATATGTACAACTGACAAATTTCTAATTGGATAAGGCCCACTCCTAGGGGTGGAACACACATCTGGTGCTGTAGACCAGGCCAACGCCTTTTGTCAGGAAAGGCTACAGACCCTAGTGGAGAAGCCATCGTGAGTATATTGTTTAATGAATATAGTACACCTATTGGGATATCTTCTAGGCATTTGCGTTTACATTCATGTTTGTTTAAATGTGTCTACTTCCTTCCATTTGTCTTTATAGTAAAAGAAACACCACTTAGATGGATTAGTGACCACAGCCTAAAGACGACTAGTGAGGAGGCCCAAGAAGTCACTATCTCACCATGATACAAGAGAGATAGTCCTACATCTGTCATCCTCTTCAAGGCTCAGAGACCTTAATGGAAGATTGATGGGAAGATTGTAAGAGCAGAGGAAAGGGGTGGAGTGTCCCCCAGGTGATTGGCTAGTTCCTCCAAGGGGTGGCGGAGCGGGAACTAGAAAGTGAAGCTGGGAGCCATCTTGGGATGGAAGCCAGGAGCCGCCGGTAGAGCGTGATGGTGTAGGAAACTCACAACCAGTGCAGCAACTCAAAAACAGAATGGACTGACTCCCTGTGGACCTGGAGGCATGGGCAAATGCTAGCAGGGCTATGGGCATGGCACAGTCTAATAAGGCAGGCTCTGAGTTGCGGCAGCACTGGGCTAGGCACTGGGTACTCATTCCTTTGTAAGTTAATAAAGTCACATAAAATATATTATATGGTTATCTGATCATGCAGGAGACCCAGAGAGAATTCAGGCCACAGATGGCAATACCACAAAGTCCTGGTGGGGAGGGATGGGCACATACTGATATGGGTTTCTCATAGCATATATATGGGTAGCATAATTTGATACATTAAAGATGTATATGTAACCCTAAATCAAGCACAAAAATATGACAGAGTTAAAGCCAGTGAGCCAACAAAGGAGGTAAGATGGGGTCATAAAATACGACATGGAAGAAGGCAGAAGAGGAGAAAGGAAGAAGGAACAGGCAGCGCTGGTAGAAACAGACAGACATCAAGATGAGAGTTGGAAACACACCACATCAGAAATAGTAGCAAATGTGAATGCTCGGGTCGGCAGGGTGGATTTCTTTTTTAAATGTAGTGCTCAGGCTGGAGAGATGGCTCAGAGGTTAAGAGTACCTGCTGCTCTTGCAAAGGACTCAGGTTTCGTTCCTAGGATCCACACAGCATCCCACAATATCTATTACTCCAGTTCCATATGCACATGGTTCACATACTTACATGCAGGCAAAAACACATGCAGATATACACACACACACACACACACACACACACACACACACACACACACCAGCCAGAGGCAAGATGAGGAGCACCCTAGGAAGAGGGGTGGAGTGGGCTGTGATACAGAGAGTGAGCAGACAGAGAGTTAGAGGGGCCATGTGGGAACTCCGGGAGCAATAGGCGAATGGCAGGGCCCAGCACGGGGCTTGAATGGCGCTGGGGTTATGAGAAACCATTACTTTGTAGGTCACCCCCTCCCAGATGTCATATAAACTATGCAAAGTTCAAATAGAACTGCGTTCGCTCGGTTTTATTAACCAGCATCAGAACCGGGAGACCTGGTAACTGAGGGCCAGTCTCCCAGAGAGCAGAAGGGGAAAATTTAGTAAAATACATGTGTGCACAAAACACAAATAATTTTTATTACCAAATAGCTGAAATTCAAATTGATAATGAAAGTCAAAGACGGACAAGTTGTCCTGCCAGCTCCCTGCAAACGCACACTGAGGAGGTGCATTGTTAAAGGAGAGTCACCCACACAGGAGCAGGCAAACAAGGCTACAGTGCACAGTGTAGAATAAAATGTGTCTGGGTATGACTGAGCTTTATGACCTAAAAAAATGCCCCTACACCCTACCAAGGAAAGAAAGCATTGTCTAATAGGCTGTGTTAAGAAAATTGGCTTCCTTAGGGATAGAAATAAAGCAAAACCTTTACCTCAAACTTTATGTAAATGAGGACATCAGTTGCACCAAAGAACTAGAAACAAACAAAATGAAAATAAAAGATTTTGGAGAATACATATTGTGTGCTGTGTGCACATATGCATGCATGCCTGTGGACGCCATTAGGTCCCCCTCATCATTTTCTGCCTCATTCCCTTGAGACAAGGTCCCCCTGAACCCAGTGTTCACCATTTTTCAGCTAGGCAGACTGACCAGCCATGATCCTCTGGTCTCTACCCACCAGGGCTGGGGTAACAGGCATGCACGACCACACCCAGCTTCAATGTGGGTGCTGGGGATCCGAACTCAGGTCCTCACACATGTGCAGCAAGTACTCTCACCCTCCAAGCCGTCTCCCCAGTTCCCTGGAAAATATTGTACTAAAACAAGTTGACAGAGTCCTTCCTCGGGAAAACCCTGCCCCTAAAAACACAACCATAAAGCAAGATGGATCTGAGCATCAAAGTCAAGGACTTGTGCTTCGCAAAGGGCTCAGAGACTAGGTTATCAGTTGACAGAAGATATTTGGAGAAAAGGTCTTTACAGTGACAAAACTGACAAGGGATAAATACATAGATATAGATGACAGCAACTAAACACCTGTTGCTAGTCGTATTTAGATTTAAATTGATAGAAATAAAATATGATTTTTAAATTTTGGCTCCTTAGTCACCCCGTCTACTTTCAGGGCTCCACAGCTGCTCAGGACAGTGGCTGCCATGTTTAAATGCACAAACATGACATCTCCATAACTTTACTGAACAGCCCATATGGGGCATTTTGCAAAACAGGAAACAAAGATAAAGGACCCATTAGAAAAGTGGGCAAAGACTATATCAAAGGAAAAGCCAAACAGCTAAAAAGTATGTAAAGAAAGCTCAGTCTCGTTACCAATGAGAGCATAAGGCATTCACTAAGATTGAACGTTGGGCAATTTCAAACGGTCAGCTTATAAGAAATGGAAACCATCCATGGAGAGTGGGGATGGGGAATGGTACAGCATGCTGCACACGTGCCACTCTGGTTCAGCTAAATGTGCGCCTTCGTCTGTGCCACTGAAGGCCCTTTGCCAGCTCCTTCCCTTTAAAGCGGCAAACTGCATGTAGCAGTCAGAAGAGCACTACAAATCAAATTTATAGCTGGAGGGAATTTTTTTTTGGTTGTGGGTTTTTGTTTATTTGCTTTTTAAAAATTCTTTGATAGTTTCCTATGTGTATTGAATGAATTTTAGTCCTTTTCTCATCCCCCATTCTCTCTCATCTCCCTCCTTCTCCCACTGAAACCTTTCTTCTTCCCAAGTCCCCCTCCTGTGTGTGTGTGTGTGTGTGTCCTACTGAGTTTAACTGAAGTTGCCTGCGTCAGCATGGGCGGGAAGTTATTTAACCAGAGCATGAACAATGTACCAGTGGCTCCACCACTGAAGAAAGCCCCCCGGCCCAGCAACCATTATCTGCCAACAGACTCTTGGGGAGGGGAGGGCCTCATGGCCCCTCACCCATCCATGAGGAAATTTTGACGCACCCAACCTTGTGCAGCTCTTGAGCAGATAGCCATAGCTAGTGAGTTCATGAGTGCAATGGCTATGTCACGTCCAGAAGACTTCCTTTTGCCGCTCTTCTGGCTCCTCCATTTTTTCAGCTCTGAGCCATCTGGGTGACACGGCTGTCCCACTTAGAGCTGAGCACTCCACCATCACTTATTCATGTTACAGACCAGTTACAAGTTACTGCTGCCCTCTACAGTAAAAAGCTTCTCTGGTGACAGCTGAGTGTAGCACCAGTCTGTGGATAGAAATGCAAGTATTTAGAAGGCGGTTTGATGTCATGACCATTTAGCAAAACAACAGTAGCAGATTCCCCACTAGGGCCTGGGACCTCCCCAGCCACAGGCTCTGGACCAGGTTTAAGGAACCAGGCATGAGTTGAACAGCCCCCAAATCCAATCAGAAAGCTACTGGTTACCCCCATTAGAGTCATGGCGTGATTCCACCAGAGGGCACAAGCTGCCTGGCAGGTTGGTACTGCAGCTGCAAGGCTTGAAACTGGGCAGGACTGTTGATGACTCCTGTCCCTCAGCAGTCTGTATAGCACCTTTTGACACTACGAAAGCTAGCCAGTAGGGAAAAGCTGTCCAGTTCAGTCCAGCTTGATTTTTCTGTCCTATAACAAAAGGCCCGCAGCACCTTTACTATTAAACTACAGTGGGCCACCAAGAGCAATGGCAATAGACTGTTGCTTGCAGGGCCTCTGGGGCCTCCCAGACCATTAGGTGTTTTGGTTTTGAGACAAGGTCTTGCTATATGTATCCTGACTGGCCTGGTACTCCCTATGTAGCCCAAGTTGTTGTTATTGAACTCGATAATCCTCTCACCTCAGCCTCACAAATGCAGGAATTACAGGCATGCATCACTATACCCAGATTGAAGGAGAAATGTTAAATCACCAGAAGGTTAAAGCTGAGGAATCCTAAAGAAACTAGATACCACCAAAACCAAAATTCTCAAGAGATACAAACAAAAGAGTAAAAAGATTGGGAATGTTGGTTTCAGTACAATGGGTCAGATTACAAGATACCAAAGACACGGGGCTAAAGCATATACTAACAAGTACCGTAGGTCTTTAAAGAATCGTGAGCTATGTAAGGATGCTTCCCAGACACATCAGTCGGGCTCAGAGGAACAAAGCAAACAGAAGTAACCCCCAGAGACGAGGAAAGCACAGAGCAGTTCCGAGATCACAGGACTGATAAAGGCAATGTGTGGACACGTAAGAACCAGCTGTCCTGTGGAGACAGAAAGAGGAAGGTTAAGGCCAGCAGAAGCACAGTGCTCAGAAAGAGAAAAAACAAAGGTCAGCCATGTGGAAGCAGCTTTGAAGGGGAACCTCTTTATTTTCTCTTCTCTTTCTAACTGTCTCTCTCACTGTCTCCAGAGGAACAAATCAAAGAAGGGAGTTTACTGCAATTGGATTCTTTTCAAGGGAGTCAAGGCCGGACCTGGCGTTTGCCTCAGTTTCGTTACCCTCGTAGCAAAGAAGAGAGCGATGGCACAACTGATGTCTGTAAGAGGAACATGTGAGAATGAGCTGACCAGAAAGACGCTGACCTCCAAGTGGAGATGCTGCAGAGCCCCTGCAGTATCCCGATCCCCTGTACGCAGCTCCTTCTCCATCTTCCTCCCACCATCCCTTTCCAGCTCCATTCACTCCTGGTACTTGAGTCTCCTCTGTTTCTTGACGAAAATCTGCAGCATCAGCAGCGGTAGACTCACCCTCTAGCTCTGGTGAGCAGCCAAGAGTGGAGGCAATAGCCTGTATTGTTGGGGGGCCTTTGGCCTCCCTGCCTGCCTCAGCATTCTATCAACAGACCTTGGGAGTCCCTGACCTCCTGCAGAGAAGCTCTTCTGCCACCGCCTGTGACTCTTTCAGACCTTTCCAGTCCCAGCTGAATATCCTGCTCATGAACTACTGGAGCACAGGCTGGCCCAGCATTCATTGCTTGTGCTTTCTCTTTATCATGTTTAGAGACATCATCCCACCGTCTTCAAGATATTTTTGTTTCTACCTAGAAGTCAGCTATGAATCTCTGGTTTAACTTTTAAATTTTATTTATTATTATTATGTGTGTGTATGATATGTATGTGTATGAATGTATGTATGTACGTGCATACCATGGCATGCGTGTGGAGGTCAGAGGACAACTTTCAGGAGTCAGTTCTTGCCTTCCACTGTGGGATCCAAGTATTGAACTTGAGTCATCAGATTTGTGCAACAAGCGCTTTTACCCACGAAGCCACCTTGTCATGTTTGGGGTTTTTTTATGTATATACATGCATAGTGTGTGTTCACATGTATGTGTGCATGCACATAATGTGTGCATATGTGGAGGCCTGAGGTTGATGTCAATAGTCTTCCTTTCTATCTCCACCTTATCACTGAGGCAGGGTTGGTCTGTCAGGGGAAGCCAGAAGGCACTGATGCAGTCTCTGCCTAGCCAGCTTGCCCCAGGAATCCCCATCTCCACCATCCAAGGGCTGGAATCACAGTGGCTGCCATGGCCACGCAGTATCTATTTAATGTTTTTAACATCAGCCGTAAGGGCTGGAGGCACTGCCTCTGTCCCCCGTCCTCTCCTCTTATGAGACTCCTTCCCGCGCTTTCTGTATTGCTTCGGAGTTTCCACTACTGTGTTCAGCATCCCCTTTGACCCATTAGGGGTTCGTTAATTTTCTCTGCAATTGTTGATCAACTTTCAATGATCATACCTAGCAATTGTTTTTTTGATCTTTTTTTTTTTTTTTTTTCTTTTGAGACAGGGTCTCCCTGTAGCCCCAGCTGTCCTGGAACTCACTATGTAGACCAGGGTGGCCTTGAACTCACAGAGATCCACCTGCCTCTGCCTCTTGAGTGCTGGGATTAAAGGTGTGCGCCACCACACCTGGCAACCTAGCAATTATTTTAAAGCAAGCTTTAGTTTCCAGATCTCCTGTGGGTCTGCTAGTTTGTACTGGTTGTTTGTTTTATGGTTTAGTTCCCTTCCTTGTCTGATTAATATCTTTCTTCAAGTAAAAAACACTGAAGCAATCACTTTACAATGTGTGATTTCATGGCATTTTGAACATTTACAATGCTATTCAACCACTACCTCTATTTCATTTCAAAATATTTTCATTACCCCAAAGAAAACCCTGTGTCCACTAAGCAGTTGTCTCTTAACCCTCCGCCTTATAGTTGCAGGCAACATTGAGCTTGCGTTTTGTTTTTTGGCTTAAAATGGGTTTCCTGTAGGCAGCAGGTATTTGGGTCCTGCTTTGCTTGGGTCCCTTCCCTGTACTGTTGCTTAAAACTTCTCAAAGCAGTAATCTGGAGGAAATAGTTCGCTTCTTCATCTCAAGATCTGTGTCCTTTGTTGTTTGATGTCCAGGATCCTGAAAACCATTGGTTTCTATATTTTGTCGATTCCCCCACTTTTGGGGAATGTACTTAAGATGGAAGAGTAAATACAGTCTCTTTTATTTCACCTTGGTTAGGAGCAGAAATTTGCTTCTATTTAAAACATAATTTTGTGGGCCGGGAAAATGGTTCAATCAGCAAAGTGTTTGCAATGCATGAGGACCTGGGTTCTATCCCCAGAATCTGTGTGGGAAAAAAAAACCCAGGTGTGATGGTACGCACTTGAAATCCCAGCACTGGCAGCTGGAGGAAGGCAAATTCCTGGGGTTTGCTGGCCAGCCAGCCTAGCCTCCCTAGTGAACTCCAAGTAAAGGTGAGAGACCCTATTTCTAAAAAAAAGAACAAAGCAAAACAAAATAAGCCCTACAGGGGACAGAGCCTGAGGAACTCAGGAGAAAGGTTGTCTTCTGGCCTCCACATGAATGTGCACCAATCCACAGGTACACACACACACACACACACACACACACACACACACACACACACACTTATTACTTTAGTGTAAGGAGTTAAATTTATTCTGTTCTCACTTTGATTAATTCAGTGTTCTCTTTGGGTTTCTTTGGGGCATAAACAGTTCTTCACATTTTAATGAAGACATTCCCATCCTGAAATTCTCCCACTTCATAGCTTATATTATACAAAATATGCCCACTTCTTCCAAGCCAACTTCCTTTGCCCGTAATCAGCAAGCACCAGCCAGAATTCAGACCCTCTTTCCCAGGAGCTCCCAGAAACAGGAGCAGTGCTTGTGAGTGCTCAGATGCACTGTGACCATGGCTGACTTCCCCCAAAGCAGGCATCACCATATCCACCATCCCCACCCACACTCACCAGGTGTCCACAGAACCCTTGGAGCTCTAGGAGCTTTGGTATGGATTTTAAAATCCAGTCCAGTCAACATCCAGATGTTTGTAGATTTCTACCATCAGTCTACATCTGCCCACAGATATTTCTGAGTAATTCTCTCCTTTCTGCAGTTCTACCCCCTGGCCAGTAGTGATTCTACAAGCCTCAGAAGCTCCCCGCTGCCCAGCCCAGGCCTTCTTTGGTGTGAACTCTGCCTTAGGAACACTGGTGCTATGGAATGCCTATGACCAGTGTCATCAGTTGTATTGTTAGAGACTGACACCTGCAGGAGTCCCTCCCCACAGAACAACTGGATGTCATGCTACAACCGAAGCATTGAAAGAGAAAGCACCTTCAAACCCCACCCATCATAAACATGCCCCGCCCCAGTTATTGCTCCATCTGTCCCTGCCCTTTCCCAGCCAGACTTCTTAAAAGAACTGTCTGTGCTTGCTGCCTTCAAGTCCTCCCACCTGGCCCGATGGCGATCTGGCTTCTGCACCCCACCCTCAGCCTCCCAGAGCATCTCTCACCCTGCAGAGCCCTTCAGGTCTCATCTTGCTTGCAGACGCAGAGCATCAGTCACTACAGACCCACCCTCTCCTCTGGCCGAGCCCTACTACATTCTCTTTCTGGCCTCTCCTTGCTTGCTTAATCCTCTTTGGGGCTTTGTCCTGCTCTTTTGCGGGAGAGCCCAGCAGCTTTGATGGAGATGCATCTAAAGGAGGGTTGCCATGGAAAAGGAGACAACCTCTAATCAAGGGAGTGCACCAGTCTTGTGTTAGACCCTGAGAGGATTGCTGGGGAGGAGAATCAAGTCCACCAGAATGGCACAAGGACAAGTCTGTTGTTCTAGGTGTGGCATCTGGGCACTGATGAGTTAACAGTGACTTGGGTGTGCAGAATATGGTAGATGTAAAATATGCCAGGCAAGAGGTTCCCGTGGGAAAAAAATGTTATTGCGTCTGACTTCATACAAATGCAGAGCAATACATCACACTGAAGGAAATTCACTGTCTCACTTTGCTAAAATGTGTGACTTGAGCATGTCAGACAACCCCCCCCCCAGGGAAAAGAGCCCTCAGATGTGTCCATTCCCACTGCCAACACACATGCGTGTGGACAGTAAGCCGCTGTCCTTCTACTGCTGCTTTAGGCACAATTTTGTTGGCTAGCAACCTGGAGATCCCCTTTCCTGCCAAGACTCCACCCTCCTTCCCAGCTAAGCTTGAAGCCACCATTCAGGGGGTTATCCACCATCCCACATGTGGATCAGAGACTTCACGTGTCATTCTGCTGTGACTCGGGTGACTCAGGGGCAAGCCTTCTTTAACAAGCTGTTCTGTAGGCTTCTTGAAGGTGTGCACCAGGAAAGTGTCTGAGAGAAGTCGATCTGGATGCCTGTGGAAAGGCGGGGACAGCTGCAGACAGACGGTGCTGGCAAGGCTTGTGGTAGCTCACTCAGCCCAGCCCCAGTCTCACCCGCCAGCTGCAAAGTGCCACCAGAGAGCCCTGGTGTGACACCTTGGCTGCCATGGAACCAGTTCTCTACTGAGAGTGAAGGGAAGAGACCTGAGGAAGAATGCTTCAGGACCTCCCTGTCGTACTGCACCACATTCCACCCAAGACACCTTGGAGCACTGGTGATGGGAAGACAAGGGTGGTTAGTCTGTGCAAGCGGGTCCAGGGCCAGGTCAACTCAGAGCATGTGGGGTGGGACTCTGGAGGGTGCAGCGTTCTGACCACCTCAGTCATCCACATTCCTTTCACCTTCCGTCCACTTGAGCTTCTGGAACTTAAAAGTCTTTTTTACATATATTTATTCATTTATTTGTGTGTGTGTGTGTGTGTGTGTGTGTGTGTGTGTGTGTGTGTGTGTGTGGTGTGTGTGTGTGTGTGTGTGTGTTCATGAGGGCGATGGTGCATGTGTGGAGGTTCAAGGACAACTTGTTAGTTCTATCATGTGGGCGCTGGGGAGCAAACTCAGGTGTTCAGACAGGGCAGCAAACAACTTTACCCATGGAGTCATTTCTCCAGCCTAGAGCTCCTGGAACGTTCTGTAGCCATGACCTCCCTACAACTGAATCTACTCACCTCCTGCTTATCCTCCCACAGCAGGTATTGCACCTGGTCTGAGCCTCTCCTCTCTCCTGTCACTCCAGGACCATGAAGGACCTACTGCACTCAAGCCTCTCCATCCTTAAACTCCACAGCCAGCGTCTCCTTCCTCAGCGGCTCAGCTACTGACACCGCTACCTGTCGCCAAGTCTCATACTCATGAGCAAACGCACCAAGCGCACGTGGAAGCCCACTGTAGGGTCATCACTGCGAAACAGCAGACCCTGCCACCCCTCAAGGTCATGCTGCTGAACTCAACACTGCCCCGCCTCTTATATAGAGCAAACAGGATCAGAAAGTGTCATTTATGTCTTCTGGTGGGGTTAGCTTTTCCCCCTGGAGAAAACACAGAAGACAACTAAGATTTCTCTGGTTATCTGTAAGTAACAAGGGCCCTTTAGTCACTGGAAGTTCAATAGTTAAGGTATTGCATTCAGAATAATAATAATCAACTGTAAACAAGCTGTTGGAGCTGGCTTTCTCCCCCTCTGCCTTGGTGGTCTACTGCAGGCCATGCACCTGGGTGGGAAAAGTCCCCACAATTTATTCTTCTGATTTCCCTCCCGTCTCTTCCATTGCTTCAGCCCCACCTTTGCTGTGGGTTTGGACTTCAGGTGGTGAGCTAGGACAGTGCAAGAATCGGAACAACTGGGGACTTTGTGATGGTTTGTCATCAGTCCTCTCCCTAAAGTTAGTTTAGTCTGCACTGGGATACTGTGGCGGGAGAGTAGGGCATGGAGAGAGAGGCAGCAGGATCATTTGAAAGCCTGAAATGGCTCAGCAGGTAAAGGCGCTTGGGGTCAAGCCTGACTGCCTGAGTTGTCTCAGGGATCCACAGGTAGAACCTTCCCCCACAAGCTGTCCTCTGACCTCCACACATGCGTCACGAGCACACACATGCACACTAAAAAGTAAATAAATGTAAATTTTTTTTAAAAGATTAACATATGAGGACTGCCCAGATGGCTCAGTGGATAAGGTGCTTGTCACCCAAGGCTGAGGACCAGAGTTCAGATCCTCAGAACCCACATTAAGGTCTGGTGAACTTGTCAGCCTGTAATCCCAGGACTCGGGAGGCAGAAACAGGATCCTTGTGGCAAGCTAGAGTAGCTGAATGAATCAGTAAACTCTAGGTTCAGAGAGACACCCTGATGCAGTAAATAACGTCAGCGCATTCAAGGGAGACACCTGTGATGGTTAGCATTCATAGGCATACTAACAGCATCTAGAATTGCCTGGGAGATGGCTTCTGGACATATCTGTAAGGGATTATCTTGATTGCGGTAACTGAGGTGGGAAGACCCTCCACAGTGGGCTGTGCCTTTCTCTGGCCAGCATCCCTGAGGGACATCAGTAGACAAAGGACCAAGCAGTGAGCACTCCTTGCCCTCTTCTTCCTGACTGAGGACTCTGCATGGCCAGCTTCACCCTTCTGCTCTCTCAGCTTGCCTGGCTACTTCCACGCTTGGGAAGGCCTTTCTTAATAAACTGTCTCAACTTCTGCCACCATCCGTGTGCCCCTGGTCCTGGTCCTTCTACCTGGATACAAGACCCTGGAAATCTCACTGGGTGCCTCTGGACTCTGGATTCACACCTGTAACAGTACTTTCATGGGGTTTTTAGACACCACCTCCCAGTCTGAAGTTATTTTTCCAGCTGGTCCTTTCACACTTTCCTTAGATCTTAATGTTTGATGGAATCTCAACCTTCCTGGTGGGACTTAAAAGCACCCCAAGCCAGGCGTGGTGGCACACACCTGTAGTGTTTCTTCCCCGAGTGACCCAGGTCTAGTCCTGGAGCCACCGCTCTCAGGCTCCCTTTGCTCCCGCACACCCCACCAGGCTCTTCGCACTGGCCCTGTTTCCTCCCTCCACTGCTCTACTCACGCCACAACCCAGCAACTTTCCCTAGAATCCCTTTCCAGCCATTCTCAGTTCTTTTCCAGGACAATGGCTGGAGGCTCACTGGGACCACGGAAACCCGGTTTTAGAAGCATCCTTTGTTTTTGTTATTTGTGGTAGTAGTGATGAACAAACCTAGCACCTTGGGCATGCTAGGTAAGCACTCTACTGCTAAGCGAAATTTCCAGCCCTGGAAGTATCCTTTATAACACAGTTTTGTTTGTTAATACAGGTCTTGCTGTGTAGCCCAGGCTGGCCTTGAATTCATGACTGTCAACTTGGAAATGTAGCACTATCAAGCAGTCCAAACAGAGCAAACTGTGGCTCTCCTTGAAAATGTTGGATGCGTACCTAAGGAGGTTTACTGCTTCCGGCTTGTTGCTGCTCTAAAGTAGGAAGGCCGTGCAAAGCAGGAGGCAGAACTGTCAGGAAGGGAAAAGGAGCACCTGGTCAGGATGGCTTCCGTGAGGGACCAGCCTTCCCCTCAGACCACAAAGCACATCCATCTGCAGACTGTACGAGATTTTGCTCCGGAGTATAAATGAGCAGCACATTGGCGTTCAGTTTCTCATAGCAACCAGCACAATGTGTGTAGGCCTGTTAATAACTAGAAACCCAAATGTGAGCAGGTAGAAATGGCCCCTGTGGTCTGGCCATGCACCTTACCTGTCTAGAGCTAATTCTGTAATGCCGAGAAAGATGCACAGAGGAATGTCACACAGTGATAGTCAAATTAGGAGTCCTTTATTAATAGATGGCAGTCAAAGAGGAGGCTAATGCCCAAAAGAACTCTTGATCCCTGAGGAAAAGCAGGACAGGGTTTATAAAGCTTAAAACCAAAATTATGGGGCTGGAGAGATGGCTCAGTGGTTAAGAGCAGTGACTGCTCTTGCAGAGGACTAGGGTCTGATTCCCAGCACCCACATAGCAGCTACGAACAATCCTTAACTCCAGTTCCAGGGGAATCTGAAGCCCTCTTCTGATCTCCACAGCATTGCACAACACGGGAGCACTCGCATACATGCAGGCAATACACTCATACACATAAAAATAAATAAAATTTAAAAAATTAAAAAATAAACTATAATTACATCATGGCAGGGGAAAAGCCAATAACCATAGTTACATCAGATCACCATAGTTACACCAGACCCGGGTAGCTCAGTTAGCAAAGGTTTTCAGTTAACAAAAAGTTTGTTTGGACTGGGAGGGAGGATATGCTACCTGGATATGCTCCCTGGCTACTTGTAAGCTTCCCAGAACTGTAAAAACAACGTACCCCTGAAACTACCTGCATGATATGCTCTGCCTGGCTAGCTGCAGTGGGAACAGCTGAGCAAAAACACAGGGTGAAGCAAAAGTCAGCCAGTGCAAAATGGAGTGAGTTTTGCCATTTCCGTTCCCCAGGTGGAAACGGCCTCTGTGGTCTGGCCGTGTACCCCACTTGTCTGGAGCTGATTCCCAGCTGGAGGTTCCTTGAGACCAGTAACCATTTGCTGTTTCAACAGAAAGGGATTAAGGGCAGAGATTTGTTTGCCAAGGCATGGTAATGGCTGGGGCACGCCCTAGGAGGGAGGTAGGCACCACCTAGAGATGAAAAGCCACCCTGGGGCCCAGAGTTCCCCCAGTGCTTTCTATACTGCCTGGAGTGTCAGGGGCTGGTGCTGCAGACCATCCGGGCCAAAGTGCCCGCAGCGCCCAGCCGGTGCAGTACAGGGTGGTTGGCCATATGACAGCGGTCCTGCAGGGAAGGCATGGGAACCTTAGCCACAGAAGTCTCTGGAGCGGCTCAGGGGACAGTGTGTCCTTCTCCTCGGCTGGCTGCCTCCTCTCCTTTCACAGACCATTCAGAATGAGGTCTGCAAATCAGCAAACTCAGAGAACAGAGCTTGAAGAAGGCCTGGGAGAACATTCCTTTCCCCTGAGAAGTCTCACCTGTTTCACAGATGAGGAAATTGTGATTATTGTAATGAGTGTTTTTAGTGAGCTTGGGACAGTTTCCTGGAGGCCACAGCCTTGATTTCTCAGGGCAATCTGGTGAATTGCCATCACTTCACAGGTGAGGAAACTAGACTCCAAAGGTCAAATTCACTTGTCTCAGATGCCAGGTCCAGAAAGGGACCTTTCCCTGGGAAATCACAGGCTAAATGACTCCTGTTCCCTTCACCATGCACTAGCTAACAAGCTCAATAGACATGGTCTTCCGGAAGCAGGCTGGGGTCTGAAGGGTGGGGCTCCACTTTTCCAGTGCTTTGTGGTATCTGACAAGCAAAGACGGAGCATGAAGACCAGGCCACGAAAGGAAAAATGGAGGCAGAGAAGACAGCGTCCACCGTGTCCCTGGGTTCTGAAGGCCAAGTCCACTTCTGGGTCCTGAGAGGGGCCAGGTGTCCAGCTAGCAGATGAGAGGCTTCGGGGGGGATAAGGACGGCAATCCTGGGGCAAGAGAAGAAAAGAGGCTTAGAGAGTAGAGAGGCTCCAGGGAAGAAATACCCAAAACCAGGAGAGACGTTGCTTAGAAGAGTTGGAGGTCCTGGACCAGAGGCAGCCTGCTTGATAATCAGCCCTTAGGTCATAGGGAAAGACGTGGTAACAAAGCAAAACACTGATGTCTAAGTAGAAATTGTCCTGAACACACACAGAAAATGCCTGCTGTGTGGGGAGAGTAAAGTGCTGCCTTGAGATGGGGTGGGCCTGGGACGCCCCGGGTGAAGGTGGCAGTGTGGGAACAGACCAGCGGAACTAGGAGCGTAGGAGAGAGAATTCCATTCTGTGTTCGGTGAATTAGGAAGGGCTGTTGAGGGACTTGAAGGAGAGAAGAGATCTAAGGCTGCCCAGTGTTTGTTTTTGTGCTTTTGGTTTTTGAGACAGGGTCTCATGTAGCCCAGGCTGTCCTCAAACTTGTCAAGTAGCTGAGGCTAGCCTTCAACTCCTGATCTCCCTACCTCTACCTTCCATGTGCTGGGATCACAGGTGTGCAGCACTGTGCCTGGCTAGCATGAATCAATGCAACAGGCCGGGGGAGCCCAGCAGAGCCAGCCGTTCTGAGTCTTCTGGACCTCTCAGGGCAACATCCCTCCCCCGGGGTTCAGGTCAGTGCCTTCTGGAATAGGGGTTCAGAGTGGAAGGAAGAGTGAGGCTTCCCAAGTGTTTGCAAGGTTTATGGCTTGCTTGGGGGAAAGCGTTCCAGTTCCTACCAACCACCTTGGAGAAGAGGATTCTGGTTTCTGCGATGCACTTAGAGGGGGACAGACAAGAGGACAGAAGATCAGAGAGTCTGCTTCCAAGAGCTTCCAAAGCCCTTTCGTTCAACGTGCCTCACGTGCCAACATGCTGCGCCTCGGGTGCCGCCACTTCTTCCTCTTTCCTTTTTAATATAAAATTTCAGTGACTTGTTTTTAACTTGAAAAGGATTATTTGAAGATCATTTAGTAGAATACAAGAAAAGCTAAATAATGACCAGGTAATGTCTGAAAAAGGAGACTGGAAACACTTTACCTGTTAGGTTTCAAGACAGATCATGCTACAGAAATTAAGACAACGGTCTGCCAGAGTCAGAGCCAAATAGAACAAGGAGAGAAGAGGGTCCACCCAAGTGGATCTGGGAATCGTGACTACCACAGGAAGGGCATTGAAGTCGGGGTACAAGGAGAGGAATTATTCAACAATGGTGTTAGGATTAGCCTTTAAAAAATTATGTTGGCTAGGGGGGTAAGAAAGCTTGCCTAGCACTCAGAAAGCTCTGGGTCCAATCTCCAGCACCCCCCAAAAAGGGGGTAATGACTCAGTGGCTAAGAACGCTTGCTGCTCTTCCAAAGACCAGAGTTCGATTCCCAGCACCCACATGGCAGCTCACAACTACCTGAAATTCCAGCTCAAGGGGATCTTCAACATCCTATTCTGACCTCTAAGGCAAAGACTTGCATGTACATGCACAGACACACAAACACACACACATACATAAATGTAAAAAGAAATCTCTTTTTTTTAAAGAATGGATTTTTTTCTTTATGCTGAAGAAAATTACAGATAATTATAAAATGAAGAAATATTTTAAATTATAATATTTTTATTACACTGAAGTTGGGAAAGCATTTCTGGGCAACTCAAATAAACTAGAAACTATAAAGTGAAAGACGTGTGTAAAGATATGTCTAAAATAATTTGATTTCATGGGAAAACAACATTAAAAAGTTAAAAAAAGAAACTTCAAAATGAGAGTAAAAACTCTCAAAATATACGACAAATACTGAATCGCCTGTTCTGTAATGTCTTTAAAAATATTACAAGGTAGGCCGGGCATGGTGGTGCACACCTGTAGTCCCAGCACTTGGGAGGCAGAGGCAGGTGGATCTCTGTGAGTTCAAGGCCAGCCTGGTCTACATAGTGAGTTCCAGGACAGCTGGGGCTACAGGGAGACCCTGTCTCAAAAAGACAAAAACAAAAACAACAACAACAAAAAAAACGAGGTAGAAGGCTGGAGAGATGGCTCAGCGGATTAGAACACTGTTCTTGCAGAAGACCCAGGTTCGAATCCCAGCACCCACATGGCAGCTAATGACTGTCTGTAACTCCAGTTCCAGGGGATCTGACAGTCTCTTCTGTCCTCCGCGGGTATTGCATGACATGGGTGCACTTATCTATATGTAGGCAATACACACATACACATAAAAATAATAGCTGGGTGTGGTGGCGCATGCCTTTAATCCCAGCACTCAGGAGGCGAAATAGGCTACTCAGAAGAGATTAAATGCCAATGGCAATACACATATAAAAGACGCTCAACATCGTTGAATTCAACCAGATACAAATGACATTAATGAGCTATCACTCTGTGTGTGTGTGTGTGTGTGTGTGTGTGTGTGTGCATGTGTGTGTGTGTTGTGGTGGGGAGCGGGGTGTTCACAACTGCCTGTAACTCTAGCTCTAGGGAATCTGGTTCTCTCTTCTGGTCCCTGCAGGCACTGCACACACACACACACACACACACACACACACACACACACGCACACG
>NW_008355800.1:536781-556795 GCF_000622305.1 Nannospalax galili
AGAATGAGTAAAGAAACTGGTGTGTTTGCACAAGGGATGAAATCTACCCTATGCTACAGCGTGGTTGAAACGCAAGACATCCTGTGAACAAGAAAGCCAGTCACAGGAAGTCAAGTGCTGTGAGACTCCATGGACGTAAAGTCAGCCAGACTTGTTAAAGGCACAGTGCTGGTTGCCAGAGCTGGGGAGGGAGAAAAGAGAAGTTGTTTAATGGGCACAATTGCAAGACATCCTGTGAACAAGAAAGCCAGTCACAGAAAGTCAAGTGCTGTGAGACTCCATCGACATAAAGTCAGCCAGACTTGTTAAAGGCACAGTGGTGGTTGCCAGAGCTGGGGAGGGAGAAAAGAGAAGTTGTTTAATGGGCACAATTTTTTTTCTTTTTCTTTCATTAAACTTAGTTTTATTAGTATAGATTAAGTAATCAAAAGAACAGACTCCATTATGACATTTTTACTTATGCATATAATGCACTTGGGTCATGTGTGCCCGCTATTTCCCTTTCTTGCCCCACCATCCCCTTCCTCGTTTCTAATAGCCCCTCATCTACTTTCCTATCTCCCTTCACCTCCCTAAATTACACATATGAGACAAAACATGGTATTTGGCTTTTCTTGTCTGGTTTATTTTACTTAACATGATGATCTCTAGTTCCATCCATTCTCCTGAAAACAGCATGGTTTTCTTATAGTCAAAGAATACTCTTTAAAAAATTATTAGAAAATTTATAACAAAATAAAAAGTAGTTACCAAGAAGAACAGTGGTATCATCTTACTCAGCACATCCAACAAATTGGAGTCCAGTCACCGCTGCACTGTTGGTCTATGGACACGAAAAGAAGCCCAGCTCTCACAGTCACTGCCCAAAAGGGCAATGCTTACTGGATTCTTAAGGATTGCAGAAATGATTCTTATTACTTCAATATGCAGAAAGCTGAATGCACATATCCATCATGAAAAAAAATGTACCATGGGGCTGGAGAGATGGTTCAGCGGTTAAGAACACTGGTTGTTCTTGCAGAAGACCTGGGTTCAAATCCCAGCACCCACATGGCAGCTAACTACTGTCCGTAACTCCAGTCCCAGGGGATCTGACAGCCTCTTCTGACCTCCGTGGGCACTGCACGACACGGGTGCACTTACCTACATGCAGGCAATACACGCATACACATAAAAATTTTTTAAAAATTAAAATTAAAAATATTGTACTATTTCCTTTGCAAATTGAAAAATACTCTTATTTTCTTTTTATCTCAGTGGGAGGTCTGCATTGTACAAGCCATGATGGGAAGATCTGTTTTGTATGAGCTGTGGTGTAGAGACCTCTTTACTTACCCCTTCTCCTTCAGCTGAAGCAAGTCAGAGGCGGCCCTGGCCCTAGACAGGGTGGCCTCTATTCCCCCTCTCTTTATCCGTGCACCCATGGGCACGTTGTTTGATCCGGCAACTGGACTATTAAGAACTAAGCCAGGATAAACATGGGTGTGCAGATGTCACACTTGTGGGCCATGTTTGATTCCTTTGGGTATACATTCTGGAGTGGTATAGCTAAATCATATGGTATTTGGGATGGCTCTTTTTCTGAGCCCCCGCATTAAGATGTTCATAACAACAATTTGTCAAGTCCAACCAAGATGGAGAGGTAGAAAGTAACCTGCTGTGGACAGCAACCCAACTGAAAAATCTCATTTACTCTGCGCCCTCTTGTGGACAAGAGGGTAACTACCACTTTTTGACTAACTTGGAAGATTGAGGGTTCAGGTCTCTAGTTCCTGAACACAGGAACTAGACACAGTTGCAAAGCAACATGAATGGTAAGTATTTATTATGATTTTGCAAACATTTTTCGCAGGTTAACCAATCAGTATTGTGCTATTTTATTTTGTTTTTGATAACACACTTCTGTGTTTTTTACTGGAAAACCATTACGTGGTTTCATTTTGGGCTTTGTTTTCTACATATCAGAATTAACGCCTAAACTCCACAGACGCTGTAAATTTCTTTCAATATTGTCAAAAGAGTCTGAACTTTACAATTATTCTAATTTTAAACTGATTGGACGCATTCTCGGTGATAGTACTGAAATATAGTCTCTTCCTCTCTGCCCTGGAGTCATTCTGGGACCCCACACTAACTTGCCTTTTTATTATTTTGATCAATAGAAATTGTGAACTTTAATAAATCAGATTATTGCCTTTTTATTTGTGGTTATAATTATTGGTGTCCTACTGTAAACTAATATCTTCAAGATGTTTTCCTACATTATAGTCTAAAAAGCTTTCTTAACTTTGAGATAATTTTGCATATAGTGTGAGGTAAGGGTCAAATTGTCAAATTTTATGTTTTCTGTATGAATGTCTAACTAACCCAAATCATTTACTGAAAATATCACCTTTCTCCCATGAATCCTCAGAGCTGTCTGTGTCCCATGCCAGACATCCATGAGTGTGACTCTATTCCTGGGGCTTTTAATCTTGCTTGTTGATCAGTGTGTGTATGTCACAGGAGGGCTGCCTCTTCAGGTGTGCACTGCAGCGTGTCAGCCAGCCTTGGCTGCCCACAGCGTCCTTCCACTGCGTTCTCTTTTAAGTGTCTGGGCTCTTCTTGACACTTTGTATTTCCACACAAATGTATGGGTTTTTCAGTTTCCTCCAACAGCATTTTAACTTTTGGAGTTACTTTAAATCTACAGGTTAATTTGGGAATTAATTTGTCATTTTGATCATTTATCATGTCACCTAATCCAGAAAGGTAGACTATAACTCCATTAATTTCTTTGGTGTTTGTCATTACTATTTTTACTGGCTCCTGTAAGTTTTACATTATAGGCCCCTGAAATTAGCTGTCAACTTGACAGAATCTAAAACCACCTGGGAGATCGGCCTCTCCTATAGGGGATTATCTTGATTGCATTCATTGAAGTGGGAAGATGTGCCCACTTTAGGTGGCACCATTCCCTGGCTGAGATCCTCAACTGTGTGAAAAGGCAAGCTGAACACAAGCATGCATCCATCCCTCTCTGCTTGATGGTGCGGCCAGCCAGCCTCCTGCTCCTGTTACCATGCCTTCCCTGTCTGCTGCCCTGTGTTCCCTGACATGATGGACTGTGCCCTCTGGATCTGAAAGGCAAAATAAGTCCTTTCTCTCTTAAGTTGGTTTTATCAGGCATTTTATCACAGTGAGACAAAAATAACTAAGAGTCCCACTAGACTTTTTTCTTTGTGATAAAATATATGTAACATAAGTTTTACTCAACTGGGGGCTGGAGAGATAGCTCAATGGTTAAAAGCACTGACTGTGCTTACAGAGGACCTGGGTTCAATTCCCAGTACTCACATGGCAGCTGACAACTGTCCACAATTCCATTCCAGGGGCTCCGACAGCCTCCTCTGTCCTCTTAGGGCACCTGCATACATATAGTGCACATACAGATAAGCGGGCACACACACACACACAAGTAAAAATGAAATTTTATGGGGTCTAAGAGAGATTGCTCAGTGGTTATAAGCACTTACTACTACTGCAGAGGCACCCAGGTTTGGTTCCCAGCACCTATACGGTGGCTCACAACTGAAGGTACCAAGAATGCATACGGTGCACATACATACACGCAGGCAAAACACTCATACACAAAACAAAATAAATCTTTGAAAAATAATTTAAAAATGTAAAATACCTGACACAATGTAAAGCAGGAAGGATTTATTTTGGTTCCCAGTTGGAGAGGATTCACTCCAGCATAAGCAGCCGTGTTGATTCTGGGCCTGTGGTTAGGCAGATTGTCATGGTGATTGGAGAATGTGGCAGAGGCTACTCACTTCATGGTGAACAGGAAGCAGAGGGAAACAACACAGGAAGGGGGCATGTTCTAGTTTACTTTTTGTCGCTATCATAAAACACTGAACAAAAATAACTTGGGGAAGAAAGGCTTTATTTGGCTCATAGCTCAAGTTCATCGTTTAGAGAAGTCAGGGTAGGAACCTGGAGGCAGGAACTGAAGCAGACCATGGAAGAATGCTGCTTATTGGCTTGCTCCTCTGGTTTGCTCAGCTACATTTTAAAAATATTTTATTTATTTTTGTTTCATGTGTATGAGTATATTACCAGCGTGTGTGTAAGTGCACGGGCCATGTTATTCAATACCATGGAGGTCAGAAGAAGGCATTAGAACCCCTGGAACTGGAGTTGCAGACAGTTGTTAGCGGCCATGTGGGTGCTGGGATTCAAATCAGGGTCCTCTATAAGAGCAGCCAGTGCTCTTAACTGCCAAGCCATCTCTCCAGCCCCTCTCCAGACCCACCTGCCCAGGGGCAGCACTGTCTACAGTGGGCTGAACCCTCCCACATCAATTAGCAATCAAGAAAATGCCCCACAGACATGACTCCACAGGTCAATCTGATGGAGACACCGCCTCAGTTAAGGTTCCCTCTTCCCAGGTGTGTGTAAGTTTGCTTCAAGTTGACAAAAACTAACCAGCACAAACCATGTCAAGAAAAAGCCTCTGAAGACATATCTCCAGTGATCACTTCCTCCAACTGGGTCCCCCTTCCTGCTTCCTACCACCCTTAACAATGCCATCACATTGTGAATTTATCAAGGAATTCATCCCTGATTAGATGAGAACCCTCAAGATCCAACCATTTTCCCCAAACCCATTACCTGGAAACTAATCCAAATATCTGAGCCCATAAAGGATGTGTCCTCTTGACACCATAACAGTCACATCGTGGGTTCGACCGTTAGTGATGCTGAGCAGCTTCCCATAGAGAGCTGTTGGTCAAGTGTTTATCTTCTTTGGAGAAATGTGTATTCAACTTCTTTGCCATTTTGTAATTAGGTCACTCTTACTGTTTTTGTTGAGTTTAGGAGTTCTTCTATGTTTTAAGCATATTACAATATATTCTCAGATGTGTGGTTTACCTTTCTCTATGTTGTATATAACACTTCGACGTACAGACGTTCTAACGCAGTCCTTGGACACACCTTCTCAACCTTTTCCTTGCTCTTCTCAGCCCCTGGTAACCACTGTTCTTTCTTTTCTAGAATCCACATGTGAGATTGTGTAGTGTTTGTCTTTCTGTGCATGGCTTAATTTACAGAAGACACTGTCCCCCAGTTCTATCCATGATAACACAACTGACAAGATTTTACCCCTTTTAATGATTGAAGATGTGTATGTGCCTACACACATATACACCACAATTTCTTTATCCACTCTTCTGTCAGTGGACACGTAGGTTGTTTCCATTGCTTGGCTGTTGTAAATAGTGTGCAGTAGGTGTGGGCATGCAGATGTCTCTTTGACATATGATTTCACTTCTTCCGGATAGACACCCACTAATGCTGGATCACACAGATGCTCTGTTTTCAGTGTTCAGAGAAACCTCCAAAGTGTTTACTGATTTACATTCTCACCAACAGTACAAATGAAATTTGGTAAAACAAAGTATCTGGTAAAAAGAATATTCTTGGGGGCCGGGGAGATGGGTAGGCAGGAAAAGCACTTGCTGCCAAGCCTGCTGGTCTTAGTTTGATCCCCCAAGACCCACAGGGTGGAAGGAAAGAACTGATTCCTACAAGTTGTCCTCCAACATCCACACATGCTGAGACACGTATGTACACACACATACACACACACACATGCACACACACACAAAATGTAAAAAAGAATATTTTTAAGATATATATTTTTGGGGGCTGGAGAGATGGCTCAGTGGTTAAGAGCACTGACTGCTCTTACAGAGGACCCGAGTTCAATTCCCAGCACCCACATGGTGGCTACGAACTGTCCTTCACTCCAGTTCCAGAGGAATCCGAAGCCCTCTTCTGAGTTCCACGGCATTGCACGACAAGGGTGTACTCACATACATGCAGGCAATACACTCACACATAAAAATAAAAATAAATAAATAAAATATTTTTTAAAAATATATTTTTTATATGTATGAGTGTTTGCCTGTACATGTATATATGTGCCATATGTGTGCAGTGCCCTTAGAGGCCAGAAGAGAGCATTGGATCTCTTGGTGTGAGCTGCCATATGGGAGGTGGGACTGAGCTCAGGTCTTCTGCAAGAGAAGTAAGCACTCCTAACCACTGAGTCATCTCTCTAGCCCAACAAAGAATATTCTTAAATAAGCTGAGGCAGAAGAATTAGTTGTGTGTACTCAGTCTCTAACTGTGCCTGAACAAGCTGTAATACTTCAATCGAAATAGCTACTTGATACATTTACAGGCTAACTGAACTACAGATTTGGGCGATAAAGTTGATTTTGAATAAAAACTACTTCAGGCCCAATCAGATGGCACCTATCATCAAGTGTGTAGACCTGAGTTCTGTCCCCAGAACCCATGTGGAGGAAGGAGAGAGCTGACTTGCACAAGTTGTCCTCTGACCTCAACATGCACACCATGGTGCGTACACACACACACACACACACACACACACACACACACACACTTAAATGCAACAAACACTCAATATGATAATACTTTCCACAATTTGATTTTAGAAATGTTTGAATTTTTTTTTTTTTTTTTTTTTTTGGTCTTTTTGAGACAGGGTTTCCCTGTAGCCACAGCCAGCCTGGGACTCGAAATGGAGACCAGGCTGCCCTAAATCTCATAGAGATCCACCCGTATCTGCCCCCGACTCCAGTACCCTCCTCTGCCCTCTGCCTCTCTTTGGTCCCTTTCCTCCCCCGAGAATTCCTTCTGCATTCATGTCAATGACAACTTTTTGTAGCTTAAGAAAGAAAAAGAGTAAAAAGCCCATTGCTGTAATAAAAAGTCTTTGCTTTATAGATTGCTTATGTTCTGAGGTTAAAAAGTAATTTAGAGCTGGGAATAGTGGCACACGCCTTTGATCCCAGCACTCAGGAGACAGAGGCAGGCGGGTCTCTGTGAGATCAAGGCTAGCCTGGTCTACATAGTGAGTTCCAAGCCATCTGGGACTACAGGAAGACCCTGTCTCAAAACAAATGGAAAAAAGAATTTAGAAAACATTTTTTATTTTTTCTGTCTCCTGAAACATGATCCCAGAGGTTCTCAAACTGATTCCAGTGATTGGAAGGCTATGATGGGGGAGGTCAGCATCTCCAGTCCTGTCCTGTCAGAGCAGCCTCTACTTGATGTCTCCTTTCTGCTCCTAGGATTTAGTCTTCTGGGGTTGAGGAAGCAGCTCCGTTAGTAAACTACTTGCTACACAAGCTCAAAGACCTGAGTTTGATTCAGAGCACCTCCTGTTAAAAGTCAAGCAAGGTACTGTATGCTTGAAAGACAGAGACAGGTGGATCCCTGGGGCCTGCTGACCAGCCAGCCTCATCCACTTGGTGAGCTCCAGATCCTGATAGACTCCCTCAGAAGGTGATAGTGGCTGAGGAACAAGGTCTAAGTTTGGCCACGCCCCCCCACTTTTAGGCATACACTATAAACATACATACATACACCACACACATACATTTGCACACACATACCTACCCACTCATCCACACACATACCTACACACTTACATATACACACACTCACTACATATATCCACCCACATACATATACCATACACCACACACACATACCACACACACACACACACTCATACACATATATGTACACCCACCCACATATATACACACATGTACACATTACACACATACACCACACACACATACACACATACAGAACTTAACCTTCAACTTGATGCAGTCTGCTTGTTCACTCAACCTTGGCTAGGAATGTGCCATTGTTGCATTCCTGAGGGTTTTCGATAAGGGACTCCAAACACAGTGGCCCCTGGTGAAGCCCATCTCGGGCTCCTGGGACTCACCACAGTCCAGAGCAGCTTTGCTCCTGAAACCGTTGACATGAAGCTTTATCCTGCAGGGTTCTCTGGAGTACAAAAGGACTGGGTGCTGAGGGAGACCAGCCCTTGCCCAGTGGGTGACAGCCACTTGGGGTGTGACAGAGGGTTCAGTGGGCTGACGTGATAAGCCACTTGTTACAGGGATACTAACTTCTGAAATGTAGAACTACACAATAAAACGTAGCTAGCACTTGTAAATTGATCTCCCAGGTGGGAAAGGGGAAATCTAGTGGTTCTTCTCGTTGGCTGTCTTCAGTGGAAAAGCCAACTTGGAAAACTTAGAATAATCTGTATTCCACAATAGGCTTCATTATCCCAAAGGAAGGAGTGTCTGTCTTTCCTCATCACTGGGTAAACTTGCAAGAAAGGACTCTTTCTTCAGGTCACAAGCACACCCATGTTACAATAAAGCAATTCCCTTTAGCAGGGGAAATAACTTGTACTGTATAATTGGAACCACGTCTTTTTTTGTTTGTTTTTATGCATAGGAGTGTTATGCTTCATGTGTGTAAGTGCACCTGTGTCAGGCATTACCTGTAGAGGGCAAAGAGGGCATTGGACCCCTGGAACTGGAGTTACAGAGGGTTGTTAGACACCATGTGGGTGCTGAGATTCAAACCTGGGTCTTCTGCAAGAACAGTCAGTGTTCTTAACTGCTGAGCCATGCCTCCAGCCCCTGGAGCCACATCTTAATGCTATTATAAATGAGTTCACTCTCCTTAACCCAAGTTCTATTGAGTGCTTTACACACAAAGCATTCTTCTGAAAAAAATGTGACTGTGTGCATAAAAATGTGGAAGAAGCCGGAGCGGTTGGTGTCCCTAGTCCCCATTGGCAATCTGGGTAACCCCTTCAGAGGATGGCGTGATAAGAACAGGAGGTAGGAATTGGCCAGGCAATTAGGGTAAAAAGACCCCACAGAAAAATAGCCACTTTCTTGGCTAAAAGTCAAAATGTCCTTGGGCCTCTTGGCAACATACTCTGTTCCAAAGGCCAAAAATGGCTAAAGTATTTGGGAGCTTGTATCTAATCCTTAAAAGATTTTAGGGTTATCTCTTCAGAAGGGGGAATGTTAGAGCAGCCAAAAGCCCCATAAAAATAAATAAATGAAAGAAGAAAAAAATAAATAAAACATGATTGTGTGCATAAAAATGTGATTGTGTGCATAATTGTGTGCATTGCAGAAACAGCCAAAAGCCCCATAAAAATAAAATCAAAGAAGAAAAAAATAAATAAAACACGATTGTGTGCATAAAAATGTGATTGTGTGCATAATTGTGTGCATTGCAGAAACTTTTTGAATTCCTTCAGAAACTAAGTTATATTTCCTTTAACAGAAACTTATTTTATCAAGGGGCTGGGAAGAGGCTCAGTCACTAAAGGGTTTGATGCAAGCATGAAGACCCAAGTTCTGTCCCCAGCACCATGTGAAAAGCTGGGCTCAGCAGCAGCATGTCCTTTTGACCCCTGTGTGGGAGGCAGAGACAGGAGGATCCCTGTGGGCCAGGCAGTCTGGCTAATCTGTGAGCTCCAGGTTCAGTGAAAAACCCTGTTCTTACTAAAGTCAGGTGGAAAGGGGCTAGAGAGATGCTGCTCTTGCAGAGGACCTGAGTTCAGTGGCCAGCACCCATGTGGTGGCGAACAGCCATCTAGAACCCTAGTTCCAAGGGAGCTGACACCCTCTTCTGGCCTCCAAGGGCATCAGCCATGCACATGGTGCTCATACAAACAAGCAGGCAGAACTCTTATACACATGGAAAATCACAAATAAGGTGGAGACTGAAGAGATCACTCAGTGTCAATCTCTGGCCTCCACATACGCATGCACACATGTGCACACCCCCAAACACGTACACATACACACACAAAAATAATTTTATTGAGGGTTGCCCTTTTTAAGAGCCATCTGGGTCCCAATGGAGGTTTGCAAGCTACCCCTCCTGAATGATTTTTGAAAAGGAACGCTCATTGTTGGCTGCTCGCTTTCCCTCTGCAGCCAGGATGTCTGATGGGTTTAGAAAGGCAGGACTACACAGATTCTGGGGTTGAGCCACAGAGGATCAAAAGCTACAGGACAGCACCCTCGAACAGAGCACAGCCTGCTGTGTTGGAGTGACATCCCTGCCAGCAACCACAGATCTCTCTTAAACACTCCAGGAAAATTTGCTCTCCTGTTCCCTGGCTCCTGCATAGATCTCAGCCTCCTTCACAAGCCCTGCTGGCTATGCCTTGAACCAAAATGTATGCAATGGTGCTGCCACATGAAACTATTCCTGGTCTCAGTCTGAGGCGCTTCTACTTTACTCCAGCAACAACAGAAAATGGAGATGCTGAAGTCAGCTGAAGAAATCTTTCAGGAGCAGGGCATTATTTTATTATTTTTATGTGAATGTGTGTATTGCCTTCGTGTGTCTAAGTGCACCCACTGAAGAAATCTTTCAGGAGCAGGGCATTATTTTATTTATTATTTTTATGTGAATGTGTGTATTGCCTTCGTGTGTCTAAGTGCACCCATGTCATGCCATGCTCACGGAGGTCAGAAGAGGGCGTTGGATCTCCTGGAACTGGAGTTACAGACAGTTGTTAGCTGCCATGTGGGTGCTGGGATTTGAACCTGGGTCTTCTGCAAGAACATTCAGTATTAACTGCCGAGCCATCTCTCCAGCCCCCAGAGCACTATGATTTATTTACATGTGTTCAAAATTTTGTGTGTTGCCTGTGTTCCTGAAGTTCAAACCCAGGGTTTTCTGAGTGCTAAGCTTGCATTCTAGCACTGAGCTACACTCCCAGCCCCCATTATGCTTTCCAGCCCACTTTCTTTAACGACTAATGATGTTAACCAGATTTCCATGTGCTTGCTTACCACATTTCTAAAAATCAGATTGTCTGACTTCTAAGAGTTTTATACATTTTGATGTCAAATCCATGCCTAGGCATACATTTTGCAAATATTTTCTTTCCCTTTGCTTCTTAATGGAGACTTTTAACATTCTTTTCTAAGATTTTTCACTTTTTATTTATGTGTGTGTGTGTGTGTGTGTGTGTGTATGTGTGTGTCTGTGTTTGTCCATGTCTGTCTGTATACTTTTTATTTATGTGTGTGTGTGTGTGTATGTGTGTGTCTGTGTTTGTCCATGTCTGTCTGTGTCTGCCACATGTGTGCAGGTGCTTGCAGAGGCTAGAAGAGGGTTTCAGACCCCCTAGAACTGGAGTCACAGGCTGCTGTGAGTTACCCAACATGGGTGCTGGAAACCAAGTTAGGGTCCTCTGGAAGAGCAGCAAGGGCTCTTAAGCACTGAGTCAGCTCTCCAGTCTCTTAACGGAGTCTTTTGAGGAGTAAAATCGTGTTTCCCACACCCATCACGGTTTCTCCCTGTCCCTATCTAAGAAATCTTTGCCTAATCTGAGGTCACAAGTGTTTTCAACCAAGAGTTTTAGTATTAGCTCTTATGTGGGATTTGTTATCCATTTCAAAATAATTTTTATATAGTGTAAGATTTACTTTCTAGGGCTAGGAATATAGCTCAGATGATAGTGCTTGCATAGAAAACCCTGGGTCCAGTCCCCAGCACTGCAGAAACTGGATGTGGTGGCTCACATCTGTAATCCTCAAGGACATAGGAGGATTAGGAGTTCAAGGTCATCCTTGGCTACTCAGCAAGTTCGAGGCCAGCCTGGGCTCCGGGAGATCCTGTTTCAAAAACAAACATTTGCTTTCTAGTGGATTTACCTATTAGGGAACATTCAAATTTTCCTTTTATAGAGGATTAATAAGTGAGGGAGACAGATCCTCAAATCTTAGGAAGTTTCAAGGCTAGCATGATTTGAAGTGACCCTGGACAGGTAGCACTTCCTGGTGTCTGGTAAGTAGCCAATGAAACTCTTCCCTCGAAGTCTCAGATCATTCCTACAAGCAACTTCTCAAACGCTGAACTGCTGTCCTGCAAGCCTGTACTCAGCAGTCACCAGTGTGTGTCTCCTCTGTCTCCTCTGCACTGCGGGGCTGTTGTTCCAGGATAGTGAAAGTGGCTGCGGATCTATCTGTCCTCTGGAACGTGCCAGAAATCTCCCCTCTAGAGTACAAGGGAAAACCACGTACTGCGGGGTCCGGAAACCCATGTAGCACTGGGCTACAAAACTGCCAAGGACATACAGGAAACTGCCAGCCGGCTGCTCCGGCCTGGATGAACTGGCCGCTGTCCAGCCCTCCTTTGGAGGGAAGCCCTTGCTCAGTCAGCGGCCCTCCTGCGCCCTCCACCGGCACATCAGAACATTATGTCCTTTGCTTCTGGGGAAAGACTTAAGAGGCCCATTTCATTTGAAAGAACAGCCAAGTACCCATGAATTTCAGTGAACTATTAATGTCCGCCCCCCAATTCTGTTCTGCATGTGACATCATAATGTGCTTTGATTTTCAAGTATGCTTTTTTTGCTGGTGGAATTGAAATGAGAGCAGGCTGCCACCTTTAGATCGGTCATAAGTCACTGGCTGCCATTTTCTGAGAGAAAAGAAGTGGGTTCCACACTCAGCCATCAGGGAGAGAAGTCCAGGTAAGAAGAGAGGCAGCCACAAGCCAGGGAAGTTGAGGGTTGCTGTCAATCACCAGCAGCGAGAAAGAGGTCCGGAAGTGAGTTCCTACAGGAAGTAGGAAGTGAGTTCCTACAGCTGGTAGTGAAGCCTGGCCTTGCTAACACTTTGACTGCAGACTCTTGGCAATTCTCCAGAACCACAAGGTGATAGATAGCCTTCTGTTGTTTTAAACCACCAAGTTTGATGTGGTAATTTACCCCAAGCCTGGTATCATTAATATTTAGTAAAGGGGCTGGGGAGATAGCTCAGCAGGTAACGTGCTGCATAAGGGCCTGTGTTTGAATCCCTACCACCCACTGAGAAGCCAGAGTAGTAGTACACATCTGTAACCCCAGCACTGGAGGGGTGGAGATAGGCAGATCCCACGGGGTTGCTGGTGGGTCCATCTGGCTGAACTGGTGAACTCCTGGTTCAATGAGAGACCTTGTCTCGAACAATAAGACAGCAGCTCATGAACATAGACAGGGAAGCAGAGGCTTTTAGGTCACTGGAAGCTGCACATGTGAACTTGTGGCAACGGTGGCATCGAGCACAGGACCCATGCCGACTCAATTAAACAAGGGCCCAGATGGGAGGAGATGAATGGGTGGCAGGTGGCACTAGACTGAGAACTATTGGTGACTGACTGATTCCTACTGGGTAAGGGAGAGTAGGCCTTACATACGATCTCAAGATGGGCTGACTAGACACCAGTGGATGAATTTATACTGAAGGACATCTGGTTATGCTTGACTGGAAAGGACTTAACATGTATGGTGGAATACATGAAGTCTGGTGGGGGGGATGGGAAGACATGAATAGGGGAGGGGGTCTAAATTTGACTAAGGACTGTTGTATGAAATTACAAAAGCTCAGTAAAAATTTTTTTTAAAAAATATAGCAGCTGATGAAGACATCATACATTGACATCTGGCCTACATGCACACACAAACACACACAGCACGAATGCACACTCACACATATACACATTCACACGCACATGTTTAGCTGCAGTCTGTGGAGAATCACCTCATCAATGAACACCATGCCTGACAAGAGAGGCAAGAAGACTCTGCTAAAAACCCAAGGTCACAGAAGGGCCCGAAGCACTAATGCGTGGCTCCTTCTCATTACACTCCTCTGCCTTTTAGAATGTATTTTTAGGACTGTATAAAATGCATATTCCTATCTCTTCACATTCAAATAGTCACGAAGCTATTACACTGTATTTTAACGTGTCTAATTGCAGCCACTCTCTGACTCATGGGCTCTCCTCCTCCTGGATTATCTGTCTTCACTGGCAACTCTAAAGGCCTGAACATTGTTCAGTTTCAGAGTTATCATTTTGGCCTCATTTTTTATCTCCTTCTGATTTCACTCTGGGCTCCCATTATCAATGCAAATTGAATGTTTCAGTTCACTCTCACGATCCCATGACTAACAGGAAACTGACTTTTGTTATCAATTTGTTTCTTGTTTTCTTATTTTTATTTTATGTGTATGAATATATTCCCCGCTTGTGTGTAAGTGCACCTGTGTCATGCAATGCCCAGGAGGCCAGAAGAGAGCGTTGAATTCCCCTAGAACTGGAGTTAAGAATGGTTGTTAGTCACCATATGGGTGCTGGGAATCAAACCCCGGTCCTCTGCAAGAGCAGCCAGTGCTCTTAACTGCTGAGTCTTGTCTCCAGCCTGTTCCTTGTGTTTTTTAAATCACATGTTTATGGAGAATGAATTTCATTAGAAATCCATGTGTCAGCCACCACACAGGGAACAAAGGACACAGAGAGCACAAGGATGTCATACAACCCCCCCCACACACACACACAGAGAGAGAGAGAGAGAGAGAGAGAGAGAGGACTGAAAGACAGAAGATTCCAACCCCCCCCCCACACACACACACAGAGAGAGAGAGAGAGAGAGAGAGAGAGAGAGAGAGAGAGAGAGAGGACTGAAAGACAGAAGATTCCAAATTTCCATTAGAAAGAATGAGGGGATGGTGGTGTTGACTGGGAATAGAGGATACAGAACATCGAAGAGTGGAGAACTGAGGAATAGCATGATCAGTTAAATGTACTTGTGAAACAAGCAGTGACATTTGGTAGCTATTAGCTCCATGGAGAGACAGCTTAAGGAAAAGATCAGGCTCAAGATTTGCATTGGACCTCATTCAGAGAAGGTAGTTGAAAGAGTTGTGCGCTGGTAACCAAAGGTGCAGCAGTGGATGGCACTGGTAACGTGGGGCTGTGGAACAAGAGGGCCAACTGGCAGAAGTGATCAGGGAAAGGACAGCCAGAAGACAGTAGAGTAATAAAAATAAGGCTGGAGGGCCTGGGGATGCATCTCAGTTGGTAACGTGCTTGCCTAGCTCGAGTTAAGGTGGAATTACACTTTTGAGTACATCTCTGAGAACATTTCTAGAGAGGATCGACATGCAGGAGTGCACCTGAGGAGGACCCGCCTGAATGTGTAAGGTTCCGACCAATAGGCTTGGGGCCCAGATGGAGTAAACCTGGAAAAAAAGACCAGGCAGCCCTTAGGCCCATCCCTCCTGAGTGCGTCTAGCACTACCCTCACCTACGGACACCAGATTCCAGAGCATTCAGTCTTTCAGCACAGCATCTGAGGAGCTGCCGGACCCGTCTCAGACTGAGGTTGCATCACAGATCCCTTTGTTCTGTTTCCTGCTGTGTAGACTCCGATGTAACCAAGTTCCCACCTCTCCAGCCCTTGTGAGGTTACCCAGCCTCTGACCATACAACCAAAAGGAGTCTGACTTGTTGTCTTTTATGAATTAACAAACGGTTTTCAGGCATTCAGCCTCTCCCTAATTCCTCCCCTCCCTCTACAAGTGCATTTTCCAGGAGTCCATAAAGTCTAGTCCAGGACCCCGGAGCGCCGAGCGGTGTTGGGGCTCCGTTCCCCTTGTCGGCTGTAGAGCTGAGAGCAGCAATTCTCTCCTGCACTTAGAGAAAGGGGTGGGGAAGCCAGCTCAGGAGGCTGTCCCGCCTTTAGTTCTAAAGCCACTTTCCTGTGCACTTGTAGATATTTGGTATCCACAGGCAAATGTACGAGTTGACAGCATACATGGTGTAGACCGGTTCTTATCTTCTTAAAGGTCACTATGTTTTGTGAAAAGAAAATACAAGGTGTACGTGAAATCTGTTCCTTGAAACGTCCATTTGGGGCGTAACTACCTTCAGTATTATAGATGACCTCAGAAAACCGGGAAGAAAGGCCTCCCGCGTCTGTGATATTACACGAGTCCAGATCCGGGGTTATTTTCTGGAATTTTACCTAGTTATTGACGAGTAGATGAATACAAGGAACAGTACTTTGAGAAAGGACGCTGGTTCTGAGCGAGAAACAGGTCCACAGGGTTAGCACCAGCATTCCAACACACCCCGCCCCTCCGCTAGCTGCCGGGAAGCACGACCCCGACATCTCGTCTCCATGGCAACAAAACTCACCATCCCACCCGGAGGACCGGAAGCAGTTTCCGTCGGATTCTCCCACAAACCAGGCAGCAGTTCTTCCTGCGCATAAGTGAGAGCCTGAGGCTGGCACGGGCGCTGGAAGGCTGGCAGAAGTTGCGGTCCTCGGAGGGCGGGCGCAGACAGCGAGCCATCACCCCTCCTTCCCGCAGCCCCTCCACACCCAGCTGCACCTGCCCCTGCCCTGCGGTTCCCACACCGCACCCCTGGGGCATGCCAAGCCGCTTGGGCCCCCAGCTATCAGGCCACCTGTGGTGTTGGCCGATTTGTTCCCGCATCCCAGGTTGAGAACTGGGAGCAGTTGTGGAGACATCCCCAGATGCTGAAGTGCAGGGTGTTTGGGGGGCGGGGGGCGGGGGGGCGCCCCTGCGACTTCCAGAGGACTGTGTTAGTCTTAAGTGTCTTCACCGCCATTAGGGCCTGGCAGCTCCATAGTCAGGAGATCAAACCACCCCGCCTTTGGGATGTTAACCCCATACTGTGATCTGTCCAAGGTTCATTGGGGTGTGCTGTTGGGCCTCAGGCCTCTTTCTCTGAGCTGGGGTCATCTGGAGGAGCAGGGCACAGGACACAGAACCATGGAGAAATCAGCCCTGTGCCTTAGTGTTTGGGAACCCATGCTGTGAAGAGTCATTAAACGCAGCAGTAAAAATAGCGGCTTTTATGGTAATTTAAAAGAGTTTTGTAAACGTGTTTAGAGCAGCGCGGCCAGAGCTCTTGTGTCTGCCTTTATGCTTTGCGGCCTGGCACATCACTGCAGAAAGCTGGTATTTATCTGGTAGCATGGGCTTTATAAAGCATAGGCTCACTCAGGTCACAGCTTTGCTGTCACTGCTGAGCCTAGTACTTGGGGCGAGGAGGATCAAATCACAGGCTAAAGAGGAAAAGGGGGGGCGCTCATGAGATTTAAAAATCGGTCATGGTTGAACTTCCACAAACATTTTTACATATCACTGTGCAATTAAAATAATGGTTACGGGTTCGTATACTAAAACCAGATTGTTAACAAATTCTTTGGAAACCACTGCCCTATCACTGCTCCTGGCAGCACTGAGGCTCAACTTTCTGTTTCCCAATTTATTTGCTAATACACAACAAGGTCACTCTCCTCTGTCCCAGTTGACAAGAGCCTTGGGGCACTTGAAGACAATAATCTGAAAGGAGAAAAATTGTGTATTCATGAAGATGCACCTGCCAGCAGTCTTTGTGATCGTGAAGTTGGACAGATGGTAAGTATGGAACCATAAAGGGAACTAGAAGACTGTGAAATAGAAAACTATGAAAAATGAGAATACATTAAGATCCGGAGGACACACTGTTGCTCTTTTTTTTTTTGAGACAGGGTCTCTCTATAGACCCAGCTGGCCTGTAATTCACATAGCCTATAATTCTCCATCTCACAAAGATCTGCCTCCTGAGTGCTGGGACTAAAGATATGTGCCACCATGCCCGGCATGATTGCTTTTTAAAATTATTTAATTAATTAATTAATTAATTTATTTATTTATTTATTTTTGGTCTTTTTGAGACAGGGTCTCCTTGTAGCTCAAATTGGCCTGGAACTCACTATGTAGACCTGACTGGTCTCTAACTCACAGAAATCCACCTGCCTCTGCCTCCTGAGTGCTGGGATTAAAGGCATGCGCCACCATGCCCGGATATTACTTTTATTTTTATTTGACGTGTATGAGTGTATTGCCTGCATATGTGTAAGTGCACCCATGTTGTGCAATGCCTGAGGAGGTCAGAAGAGGGTGCTGGATCCCCTAGAACTGGAATTACTGATGGTTGTTAGCGGCCATGTGGGTGCTGGGAGTCGAACCCAGGTCCTCTGCAAGAGCAGGCAGTGGTGTTAACCACTGAGCCATCTCTCCAGCCCCATGATTGCTTTTTTAATTGGTCCCTCTAAGGTCAAAATAATGCTGGGGCTGGAGATGTTGCCTAGTGGTGGAATGCTTGCCTCTCAGGCACAAGGCCCTGGGTTCTATGCCCAACAAATAGTAATACTGTTTTAACAGTTACCAAATTTGAAAAATCCACATGAAAGTATTTTTCCCATGACACTGTTGCTTTGAGCTCTTTGCCATAGACTAATTGGTTCTCTGAACGGCTCCAGAGTTCAAGCTTTTCTCAGTCTTTTGCTTCAGTTCTCTGGGATGACTTTGCAATCCCGGCTGGTCAATTATTGTCACATTTCACCAGCCTCTGGGGCAAGGATTTCAGAATGAGTTGGAAATCCCTCATGCACATAAGTTAATGAGTCTTAGCTCTTTGGTTCTCTTGAGGAAGGATGTTTCTGAAACTGGGTTATATTAAGGATAAGGATAAAGGCAGTAATTCTGTACATCCCTATGTTTGTAATCTTAGCTGTTTAAAGAATTCTTGTCCTTTGTCTTGTTTCCATTTATTATTTTAGTGTATTTAAGGAGCATCTGTAAGGAGAGGTCCGGTCTGTTGAGGATGAAAGCCTAATAGCCCTGAGATATTGCCAGGCAAAATGTCTTGTAAAATTGAGAGAATTAGCATGTCTTCTCCAAACTCCAGAAGAACCTGCTAGGGCTCTCATAGTGAAGATGGAGGAGGAGGAGCGAGCCTGGGCCTGGATGCCAGCCTCCGCTGGAGCCACAGAAGAATCACATTCTTCTTGGAAACATCTTCACAGATGCCTTTCTTACATTTTTTTTAAAGGGGCCTAGAGATTTGAGATAAAGCCCCAGGAATCTGCAGTGCAAGGCAAACAGTTCCAGAGTCCCATAACAGGATAACAGAATAATTTCTTAAGCCCACACAAGAGGTAACAAGTCATGTCTTATCATGGCAACTGTGTATGAGCTTGCTCAATGCTATGAAGTGCTGTTGCCAGGATTTTGATGACAGTGAACACTGAGGTTGCTTTGGTATAGGAACTGTCAAAAGTGAACTTAAGAGAGTTTTTACCATTTATAAAATGATTTCTGGTGGTAGTGCTCGCCTTTAATCCCAGCACTCAGGAGGCCAAGGCAGGCAGGTCTCTGTGAGTTTAAGGCCACCCTGGTCAACAAAGTGAGTTCCAGGCCAGCTGGGGCTAGAGGAAGACTCTGCTGGATAGCTTTAGTGTCAACTTGACACACCTGGGTTGAGGGAGCCTCAATCGGGGAATTTCCAGTAAGCAGCGTTCCTCCATGGCCTGTGTTCCAGCTCCTGCTTCCAGGTTCCTGCCCTGAGTTCCTACCTTGGGCTCCCCGATGAACTGCGACCTGGGAGATGTAAGCTGAATAAACTCTTTCCTCCCCAAGTTGGTAGTGGTCAGAGTGTTTCGTTACAGCAATGAAGAAACAGACTAAGACAGAGATTGGTATCAGAGAGTGGGATATTGCTGTGACAGACCTGACCTTTGTGTTTTCCTGTGTTCCGCTTCCAGGTTCCTGCCCTGAGTTCCTACCTTGGGCTCCCCGATGAACTGCGACCTGGGAGATGTAAGCTGAATAAACTCTTTCCTCCCCAAGTTGGTAGTGGTCAGAGTGTTTCGTTACTCGTTACAAGAAACAGACTAAGACAGAGATTGGTATCAGAGAGTGGGATATTGCTGTGACAGACCTGACCTTTGTGTTTTGGGGAGGACTGTGGAAGTGTTTGGAACTTTGGGCTGGAAAAGCCATTGCGTGCTCGGAGTTTGTTGCAGTGGAGCTTGGAACAGTTATGCTGAAAGAGTTGTAGACAATGGAGGCTTGGTTTCTGAAGCTTCAAAGGGAAGTGGAGACTATCAGGGCTGTTCCTGTGAGATTCTGGATTGAGAGTCTGTGGGTTCTGGTTGGTTGGGGCTGAAGGATCAGCTGTGATTAAGAAGAGACCAGAACCTGAAGCAAAACCTTTGCTTTACTGGGACAATTGATGCTGGTTAGCTGGGGCTGAAAAATCAGCTGTAAGTAACAAGAGACCAGCATCACTGTGGTGGAGTCTTCTTGGGGGTATTTCCTCAGGGTCAGCACACAGAGGGGACCTGAGCCTCTATCTCAAGCTGGAAGCAGGACTTGGTAATATGTAAGAGTCTCCTGCATGGTTCTGGTGTTGAAAGCGTGAAGGGGTCATAGAGAGCAGCTGAAGCTTGGCACTC
>NW_008355800.1:557388-562277 GCF_000622305.1 Nannospalax galili
ACACACACACACACACACACACACACACACACACACACACATAAAATGATTTTTACCTAAACCATTAATATGTCATTTATGAACAAATGCAAGAAATAATTTAGTGCATTTGTAAATATGTATTTAGCCTTATTTTAAATTGACTTCTAGTTTTTAAATATTTTGTGTGTATGAGTGTATTGCCTGTGTGTAAATGTAACCATTAATATGTCATTTATGAACAAATGCAAGAAATAATCTAGTGCATTTGTAAATATGTATTTAGCCTTATTTTAAATTGACTTCTAGTTTTTAAATATTTTGTGTGTATGAGTGTATTGCCTGTGTGTAAATGTGCCTATGTCATGCAATGCTCAGAGAGGTCAGAAAAAGATTTCAAATTCCCCTGGACCTGGAGTTATGGATGGTTGTGAGCTGCTATATGGGTGCTGGGAATCGAATCCTGGTTCTCTGTAATTTTGAGTTCTTAGTATCAAACTCAGTCACTGATGTCTGTTGTCCCTCCACCACCTTTTCATGTTATCTCTTAGACTGGGCTTGGACAGCACCCAGAGAATCAATTTCTCTCTCTCTCTCTCTGTCTCTCTCTCTCTCTCTGTCTCTGTCTCTCTCTCCCTCTCTCTCTCTCCCTCCCTCCCTCCCTCCCCCCTTTCCCTCTCTCTCCTCATATACAGTACGGGCAACCCAGCCAGGTCATGCCTTCACCCACGTCACAGACAGCTGAACTTGGCTTTCACAGACCAATTTCAAAACTGCCATCTTTTAGCAGCCTGTTAAAGTGCCTCCAGGAGGATTTTCAAAGTGTTCCTTCCCTTAAACCTCAAGATTGCTTCTGTATTCCCATCTGGGTTAGTGGTCCCATGGGCAGGGTGGGCCCCGAGTCAGAAAGCACTCTTCTCCCAGCACATTTCAGTGACTTTAGCCATGTAAGCAAGGGTGCAGAGCTTTTCATAGATGTTCAATGCAATGCAAAAGTAACACAGTCATTTACTTGTGACTTAACCAGTGCTGTAAACACATACAGGAGCACAGGTTTCTCATCAACTGTGCTCTCTGATACCCTTGATTTTTGTGGGGCCAAGTATCCTCGTCTGTAATCTTCCCCTAATTATATTTATAAGATTTATTTTTATTTACGGGTATGTCTGTATATATGCTATTATGTGAGGGTGCCCTTAGAGGTCAGAAGAGGGCATAGGACCTCCTGGAGCTGGAATTACAGGTAGTTGTGAGCCACCTGACATGGAAACTGAATGGGTCCTCAGCAAGAGCAGCCAGTGCTCTTACCCTCTGAGCCATCTCTCCAGCCCCACCGAGCCATCTTGCCAGCCCCCCGAGCCATCTCTCCAGCCCCACCGAGCCATCTTGCCAGCCCCCCGAGCCATCTCTCCAGCCCCACCGAGCCATCTTGCCAGCCCCCCGAGCCATCTCTCCAGCCCCACCGAGCCATCTTGCCAGCCCCCCGAGCCATCTCACCAGCCCTACTGAGCTGTCTCTCCAGCCCCTAATTATATATTTGCCTCATTTTCTTTCCACGGTCCTCTTTGATCCTTTGACTCGCTTCAGTTCATTTCTTTGCTGAATTACCAGCTTGTGTGTCCATCTTCAGCTTACTGGTATTCTTGCTCTAAATTTTACACTCACATTTGATTCCTCTCTTCCAGTTGTTCTCTGCTTCTCTGATTCCTCGTCTTTTAGGCGGTCTCTTTTCTTGCAGACAGTCTTCAGTCTCTGACACATCCCTTTTCCCCCACTCAACACTCTGCCTTTTCTGTCACAGAGCTGACTATCTTCTCAGTACGGAAGCCTTTTCCTTTGCCCTGGGTCTTCCCATGTCCTCCCTTAGCCTCTCCATCCTATTGCAATGCCATTTGACGACATGCTAGTTGCTAGTCCATGTATATTTCATCTGGATCATTCTAGATCTCTTTCATTCTGGACAGAGACCTGGTAGCATTGGTTTTTCTGCTCGTTATTTCAGATGAAGATGCCAAAGCTATAAATGTGAAATCTGCTTCAAGGCAGAAGGCTTCCAGAGGTCTGAGCCTGCAAGTGGTGCTTCTAACACGCATCACACTCTCTCCTCACGGACTTTCACAGCTCAAGGAACCTGGGAACAAGATGGCAGGTTTGAAAGAAGACAGGGAAACCCTTCTCGAAAAAAATAGCACAAGTGTGATGAATGTGGCAAAATCTTCCATCAGAGCTCAGCCCTTATTTTGCACCAGAGAATTCACAGTGGGGAGAAGCCTTATGCCCGTGAGCAATGTGTAAAAGCTTTCAGTCAGAGTGCGAGTCTGATTCAGAATCAAAGAACCCACAGTGGGAAAACCCTTCAAGTGTTATGAATACAGTAAGGCAGGCACAGACGCTCCTTTGGTATAAGTTACTCGAGTAACTGAGAAGTTTGCACAGATTACCCGGGAAACAGAAATCCTTCACAGGTCGGTTACCTTTCAGTGTTCTTTCTGTCGTAAATCAGTTGTAAATATATTTTAAACATCACAACAGAGCTTTTTCAAGGTAAGACATTTCAGGAGGCCTTCCCTAATCCCCAGGAGTAGACTAGACAGCATCCCTATACTTTTCTGTGGACTCCGTAGCAGTCTGTTCTTACATTTAGCACATGAAAGTTTCACTTTTTAAAAATTAAAAAATATATATTTATTTTTATGTGTATGAGTGTATTGCCTGCATGCAAGTGCACCTTGTTGTGCAATGTCTACAGAGGTCAGAAGAGGGAGGCAGAGCCCCTGGAACTGGAGTTATAGATGGTGGTTAGCTGCCATGCAGATGCTGGGAATCGAACCTAGGACCTCTGCAAATGTAGCCAGTGCTCTTAACTGCTGAACCATCCCTTCTATTTATTTTTATGTGTATGAGTGTATTGCCTGCATGCAAGTGCACCTTGTTGTGCAATGTCTACAGAGGTCAGAAGAGGGAGGCAGAGCCCCTGGAACTGGAGTTATAGATGGTGGTTAGCTGCCATGCAGATGCTGGGAATCGAACCTAGGACCTCTGCAAATGTAGCCAGTGCTCTTAACTGCTGAACCATCCCTTCAATCTGGATAGAAACTAATCTTAAGAATTTAGGGGCTGTGGTTATAGCTCAGAGGGTTTGCCTACTGCGCATGAACCCGAGTTCAATTCCCAACACCACACAAACTGGGTGTATGTCTGTAATCCTAGCACTGGGCAGGTGGAAGCGTAAGATCAGAAGTTCAAGGTCTTTATTCTGCTACACATTGAGCTCAAGGCCAGCCTGGGATCCACAGACTCTGTCTGAAGAAAGGAAAAGGTTACATGCTTTTTAATGCCATTTCTGTTATACTGGGGCACATTTAAACTATTGTGATAACAAATCAATGGTTGTCATGAGCAAGAGATATAGGAAAGGTGTGAGTACACGAACCTGATGGAGGCTTTGTTTTTTTCAGTTTGAGATTATCTTTTTTTTTTTTTTTTTAACGAGACAGGGTCTCCCTGTAGCCCCAGCTGTCCTGGAACTTGCTATATAGATCAGGCTGGTCTTGAACTCACAGAGATCCATCTGCCTCTGCCTCCCAGTGCTGGGATTAAAGGCGTGTGCCACCACACCTGGCGAGATTATCTTTTTTTAAAATAAATAATTTATTGAGAATTTCATACATGCATATAAGGTGTTTTGATCAAATCCATGCCCACTCTCTCCCCAACAACTCTTCCCAAATCTCCCCATCATTTTTTCTGATAACTTCATGTGCTCATTCTTTTTTGATTTATTTATTTCTATGGGGCTTTGGGCTACTCTAACATTCCCCTCTCTGAAGAGGTAATCCTAAAATCTTTTAAGGATTAGATACAAGCTCCCAAATACTTTCAACATTTTTTTGGCCTTTGGAACAGAGTATGTTTGACTTTTAGCCAAGAAACTGGCTACTTTCTTTGGAGTCATTTTACCCTAAATGCCTAGCCAATTCCTACTTCCTATTCTTACCGCACCATCCTCTGAAGAGGTTAGCCAAACTGCAAATAGATAATAGGGACGAAGACCACTCTGGCTGCTTCCATGATGAACAGGGATGCAGAGTGAGGCAATTGGAGTACCCCTTCAGTGGGTCTATCTAAAAGACTCCCAAATTGCATAACTCTTATCTCTAGGGGGGGAAGAAAGTCCTTGAATCATGACTAGGAGAAGTGAAGAAGTAAAGGCAAGAGTAATTAGCATTACAAGTTCTAACCAGAGAACTAGAAAAAAGTCAGAACAGGGCAATTTTCAAATGTTCATATGAGAGTCCATTGGAATTTCTTGACAAGGGCTTCCAAAAGCATCCCTGTATTGGGTTCCTCATTTTTCTTCTGTCTTCCAAGGCTGGGCTCTAGAGTGATGGATTCAGGATTTGCTTTCAGGTATTTTGATAGCTGTTGGAGTGGTTAGAATCAGTGTCAGTTCCCTCTCAAAGGCTTCTAGATAGGGGGAGAAAACAAATTTATCCACCATTTTAGAACAATAGCTGGTTGTCTCCCTTAGCAACAGGTGGGCATTACAGTATTGGAGACCAAGATTTGAAGTGTTACATCTGAGCAGCACTTTTTGGTTAGGAACAAAAATCATCAATGAGAAAAAATTGTCTAAATAAGTTTTTATATAGACTTAAGCCTATTGTCTGGGAAGTGTAATCCATTGAACTCTTAAAGAAACACTGATGACTTTACTCTTTGGTTATACTTTCCTTTTGGGTGTTTAAGACCATACAGTTGGCCCAAGTAAATAAATTTATTTTTACACTTAAGGTCATTGGAGGATCTGTTCCTCAGGGGTCACATGGGCTTGGGAAGAACTCCTGGCTCCTTTCTTTTACCAGTTCCATCTATGTGAAGATAAGTCTAAGGTCCTGCTTGACCATGTC
>NW_008355800.1:562660-566957 GCF_000622305.1 Nannospalax galili
ATGTGTATATTATTTTTGTCTTGTATTTATATATCATAACAAACCCAAACAGACCTTCATCACTTACTTAGGCTTTCTCAATTTTTCTATTTTTGAAAATATCTCCATTCCTATATCCTTTTAATATCTTTTACATTCTCATTTTCTTTTTTTAAAAAAATAATTATGAGACATAATAGCATTAACAAATACATTTTCCATCTGTTGTGAGACTTCTTTTCCTGGAGATGCTAAGCAATGCTTAATTCCCTTTTAAGGTTCTAGTGTCAAGCTAATGTTTTATTAAAGTTTTACTGGGGCAACCAATGAATTTATTGAGCTTACTTACCGAGATAACTGAGGGGTTGCTGAGGTGTATGTATGACCTGAAGGTATGCACACTGGAAAGCCTTTACCCTCCATGGGTCATGCCTTCTCTTCCTAGCCTTCCCCAGATTGTATAATTTAGCCCTCCCCAAATCCAGGAGGCCATCTGTGATTAGGGTCAAATTACATACAGTTGGCTGGGAGGAGTGGCTGGATAATCTAGTGAGGGTCCAGTGACCCTGCTTGGCTCTCCTTTCATGAATGAGAACAACCATCAACAAGCCCAACTGTAACTATGCTTAGTGATCAGACTCAGTGGAAGTCATGATGATGGTAGTCATTTCATGCAGAAAGGACTGCTGTATAGCATAATCTTATTAAAAGGACCTGGAATTTTAAAAGGATTTGGTGCTAGGATCCACATATGAGGGAGAACACATATCATTTGTTTTTCTGAGTCTGTGTTACTTCACTTAGTATAAGTTTCTAGATCCATCCATTTACCTGCGAATTTCATTATTTCATCTTTCTTTACTGCTGAATAGAACTCCATTGTGTAAATATACCACATTTTGTTAACCACTCCTCAGTTGACGGGCACTTAGGGTTGCTTCCATCTCTTAGCTATTGTGAAAAGAGCAGCAACAAACATGATTGTACAAGTGTCTCTACAGTAGGATGAGTCCTTTGGGTATATGCCAAGGAGTGGTATAACTGGGTCATATGGTAGGTTCATTTTTAGTTTTTTAAGAGTTCACCACATTGTTTTCCATAGAGGCTACACGAGTTTGCAATCCCACCAGCAGTGAATGAGCATTCCCCTTTCACCAAATCCTTGCCAACATTTGGTATCATTTGTTCTCTTGTTCCTAGCCTGTCTGATTGGGGTAAGGTGATACTTTAGGGTGGTTTCAACTTGCATTTCCCTAATTCCTAATGATGTTGAACACTTTTTGAGATGTTTCTTAGACATCTTTATTTCTTCCTTTGAGAACTCTCTGTTTAGATCTTTAGCTCATCTTTCAATTGGGTCATTGGGTTTCTTGATTCTTTGTTATTTTGAGTTCTTTATATATTCTGGATGTTAAACCTCTGTCAGATGTGTCACTGGTGAAGATTTTTTCTCCTTCTGTGGGTTTTCTCTTCACCTTTTTGATTGTTTCTTTTTCTGTACAGAAGCTTTTTAGTTTAATGTGGTCCCACTTGTTGATTGCTGAACTTAATTCTTGAGCAACTTCTGATTTGGAAAATCCTTTCCTACACTATATCTTGTAAGTTACTGCCAACATTTCCTTCTAATAGCTTCAGGGTTTCCAGTTTCACATTAAGGTTTTTGATCCATTTGGAGTTGACTTTTGTGCAAGGTGAAAGATAAGGATCTAGTTTCATTCTTCTACATGTGGAGATCCAGTTTTGCCAGCACATTTGTTGAAGATGCTGTCTTTCCTCCATTGTGTATTCTTGGCACCTTTGTCAAATATCAGGTGACTGAAATTAAGTGTACTCAGGTTTGGATCTTCAATGATGTTCCATTGATCTATGTGTCTATTTTTGTGCCAGTACCATGCTGTTTTATTTAAGAATATAGCTTTGTACTATACTTTGAAATCTGGTATAGTAACCCCCCGCTCCCCCAGCGTTGCTCTTTGTGCTCAAGGTTGCTTTGGCTATCTGGGGCCTTTTGTACTTCCATATAAATTTAAGAATTTTGTTTTCTAATTTTCTGAAGTATGTCATGGGGATTTTGATTGGGATTGCATTGCATTTATATATTGCTTTTGGTAGGATGGTCATTTTCACAATATTAATTCTTCCAATCCATGAGCATGGGAGGTCCTTCCATCTCCTGGTGTCTTCCTCAATCTCTAACAATTTAAAATTTTCATTGTAGAGGTGTTTGGTGTCTTCAATCAGATTTATGCCAAGATATTTTAATTTTTTGCAGCAATTGTGAATGGGAGCATTTCCCTATATTCTTTCTCCAATTGCTTGTTATTTGTATATAGAAAGGTATTGATTTTTTTAGATTGATTTTATAACCTGCCACTATACTGAAAGTGTTGATCAGTTCTAGGAGTTTTCTGGTGGAACTTTTGGGATCTCTTAGGTATAGTATCATATCATATCAAGAGTTTCAAGAACTATGTTGAAAAGGAGTGGAGATAGTAGATATCCTTGTCTGGTTCCTGATTTTAATGGGGATGATTCCAGTTTTTTCCATTTAGAATGATGTTGGCTGTGGGTTTGATGTATATAGCTTTAATTATGTTGAGGTATGTTCCCTCCAGTCCAATTCCATATTGGACTTTGAACATAAATGTATGCTGAATTTTGTCAAAGTCCTTTTCTGCATCTATTGAGATGACAATGTGGTTTTTCTCTGAGTCCATTTATATGATTCATGATGTTTATTGACTTGTGTGTATTGAACCAGCCCTGCATCTCTGGGATAAAGCCTACTTGATCATGGTGAATTATCTTTTTGATGTGTGTCTGTATGTGGTTTGCAAGTATTTTATTGAGAATTTTTGTATCTATGTTCATTAAGACTATTAGGTCTATAGTTTTCTTTTTTGGTTGTGTCTTTACCCATTTTGGGTATTAGATCGATGCTGGATGTGGTGGTCTGAATGAAAATGTCCCCCATAGGCTCCAAGTGTTTGGACATTTTATCCCCAGATGATGGCACTGTTTTGGAAGGTTTAGGAGGTGTGGCTATCCTGGAGGAAGCATGTCACTGGGGGTGGGCTTAGAGAGTTCTTAAGCCTTGCTGGATCTCCAGTTGCTCTCTTGCTTCCTGTGCCTGCATGATGATGTGAGAGCTTAGCTTCTGTTGCTCCTGCTCCAGCCACCATGCCTCCCTGCCATGATGGACTGTAATTCCCCTGGAACCATATGCTCAAATAAACTCTTCTATAAATTTCTTGGGTCAGTGTTTCTATCACAGCAACAGATAAGTGACTAATACAATAATTGCTACCAGAGAGTGGGCTGTTGGCTGTGAAGAACCAGACCATGTGGGGTTTTGAAGAAATGTGGAAGACTTTGGAAAGTTGGGCTAGAAAAGTGATTGATTGCTGTAAGTGGAACTTAATAGGCCATTCTAGAAGGAGCCTGGAAGAAAGTAGTGCTGAGAACAATGTAGTTCCAGAGGGAAATAAGGACGTAAGCAGCACTTGGGATATTTTGGCAAAGAATCTGGCTGGAGTCTGCCCTCGACCTAAAAGGTTGCCTGAGGCTAAGATGAACAGCAATGGACTAATTTCTCTGATGGAAGAAATTTCAAGACAGCCTAATGTAGAAATGGTGGTGTGGCTATTAATGAATATTATGCAGATCTACAGTGAAAGAGTGAAAATGGGGCAGAAAGAAATACAGTTTGGATTGGAAAAGAGCACTAAGAAAATAAATGTTGAAGCTCTGGCATGTGATGGAGAGGATCCCATTGATAAGATTAAAGTGATTAAGGCGGGGCCTAGAAATTTGGACTTAAACAATGGAGAGAATGCCTCCATGGCAAGACCACACACAGTTAAGCCTCCAACTTGCGAAAAGAAAAGGCTGCAGGGACCACTGAAGAGAAAAGCTTCTAAAATGGACAAAGCAAGCTGGAGTCCATCACAAACTTGTCATCAAATTTGGCATTGTTGTTCACCTGGTGCTTGCATGAAAGATGCAAGAGTGAAGGGGTCATCAGTTCTTCCTCCAAGTTTTCAGAGACCACTGAGACCAGGCAGCATGCAGCAAGGGCTCCCCTGCCTAGAGAAGGCCCTGACAGGCCATTGCATGAAGCTGTGAAGGTGAAGCCTGGTTGGCAATGGAGACCCCAAGAAGTTCATGATGCCAGAGCTATGAGGCATCTGCCAAAACCTGCATACAGGGAGTGGTACCAGCACAGGAGAGAGATGTGTGTTGCATGCAGCAAAGCTAGAGAGGCTGGGCCATCTAAACCCTTTGGAAGTAAAGTCCCAGAAGTTGGACATGGAGCTAC
>NW_008355800.1:567035-575049 GCF_000622305.1 Nannospalax galili
CCCTTTTGGAATGGTAATGTGTATTCAGTTCCACTGTATGTTGGGAGTATGTAATTTGTCTTTTGATTTTATAGAGGCTTACAGTTAAGATATTTACCTGAGGCTCAGAATAGACTTTGGACTTTTGAATAGTATTGAGACTGATAATGACTATGGGGACTTTTAAAGGAGGATTAAATGCATTTTGCATTTTATACGTTCAGGAGCCTATGAGGGCCAGGGGGTGGAACGTGGTGGTGTGAGTGAAAATGTCCCCCAACTGGGTCGTGAGGGCATGGTGATGCATGCCTTTAATCCCAGCACTCAGGAAGCAGAGGCAGATGGATCTCTGTGAGTTCAAGGCCATCCTGGTCTACATAGTGAGTTCCAGGACAGCTGGGGCTACAGGGAGACCCTGTCTCAAAAAGACAATAAATAAATAAATAAATAAATTAATTAATTAATTAATTAATTAAAATGTTCCCCATAGGCTCCAAGTGTTTGGACATTTTGTCCCCTGATGATAGCACTGTTTGGGGAGGTTTTGGATGGTGTGGCTGTCCTGGAGGAAGCACATCACTGGGGGTGGTCTTAGAGAGTTCTTAAGCCTTGCCAGATCTCCAGTTTATCTCTTGCTTCCTGTGCCTGTGTAATGATGTGAGAGCTTAGCTTCTGCTGCTCCTGTTCCAGCCACCATGCCTCCCTGCCATGATGGACTGTAATTCCCCTAGAACCATAAGCTCAAATAAACTCTTCCTTCTATAAATAGCTTGGGTCAGTGTTTCTATCACAGCAACAGAAAAGTGACTAATACACTGGCTTCATAGAAGGAATTTGGGAGTTCTCCCTCAGTTTCTATCGTTTTGAATAATTTAAGTAGTATTGGTTTGTGGTCTTCTTTAAATGTCTGGTAGAATTCTGCTGTAAATCCATCTGGGCCTGGGCTTTTTTTAGTTGGGAGGCTTTGTATTACTGTTTCAATTTCCTTATGTGTTATGGGTCTGTTTAAACTGTTGATCTCTTCCGGTTTATCTTTTGTGGTTCCCATGATTTCAGATATCCATCTATTTCTTTTAGATTTTCAGATTTAGTAGCATATAGGTTTTTACAATATTCCCATATAATGGTCTGGATCTTTTGGGTGTCTGTTGTGATGTTTCCCTTTCATCTGTATTGTTTTCTGTTTCTATTTTATTAATTTCTGCTCTGATTTTTGTTATTTCTTCTCTTCTGCTGGGTTTGGGTTTCATGTGTTCTTGCCTTTCCAGGGTCTTGAGTTGCAGTGTTAGGTCATTTATTTGGGCTCTTTCTAATCTTTTAATGTGGCCACTTAGAGCTATAAACTTCCCTCTTATGACTGCTTTTAATATGTCCTGAGGTTGTGTCATGTTGTACTGTCCTTTTCCTTGAATTTTAGGAATTCTTTTATTTCTTTCTTAATTCCTCCTTTGACCTACTCATTGTTTAGGAGTGTACTGTTCAACTAGGGCTCTGTCCAGTGTTGATTTTGAGCTTTATTGCCTTGTGGGCTGATAGAATGCATGGAATTATTTCAATTTTTTTTTTATTTGTTCAGGTTTGTTTTGTGGCCCAGTATGTGGTCAGTTTTTGAAAAAAATTCCATGGGGTCCTGAGTAGAAAGTGTATTCTTTGGTGCTTGGGTGGAATATTTGAAAGATGTGTATTAGGTCCATTTGATGTATGGTATTTAATTCAGACATCTGTTTATTCTTTGCCCAGTTGATCTGTCTAATTGAGACAGTGGGGTATTGAAGTTCCCTACTATTACTGAGTTGGGGGTAACCTGTGTCTTAAAGTCCTGTAATGGTTTTTGAATTTGGGTGCACCAGAGTTTGGTACATGTATGTAAAGGATTGTAATAGCTTCTTGGTTAACTCTTCCTTTGATCAGAATAAAATGACTCTCCTTATCTCTTCTGATTAGTTTTACTTAGAAGTCTATTTTGTCAGATATTAGAATTGCAACCTCTGCTTGTTTCTTAGTGCCATTTGCTTGGAATATTCTTTGCCATCCTTTTACCTTAAGGTAGTGCCTGTCTTTGAAGGTAGATGGGTTTCTTGCAAACAGCAAAGAGATGGATTTTGTTTCTTAATACATTCTCTTAGCCTGTGTCTTTTGACAGGGGAGTTCAGTGTTCAGTCCATTGATATTTAAGTTTATTATTGAAAGATGTGTATTGGTTGTCATCATTTTAATTGCTGTTCGTGTTCTCTAATTTTGGGTTTCCTAAATTATGCCTTTATTTATTTTCTTTTGTTGCCCCTGGGGTACAGTTGTTTCTCTCTCCATTCTCTGTATTGCTTCAAGTATTTGGTTTGTATTATTGGGGTGCTAGATCCTTTCTTTATTGGTGCCTAGATCCTTTCTTTATTGGTTATGTAAAGCTGGTTGGTACAGGGTTCAGGTTCTCTCATGTTTAATTTGGAGGGAACTGATGGCTTCAGATCAGCTATTCAGGAATACCAACAGAAGCCCAATTCAGGTTCCAGTCAGGTACACTCAGGCTTCCTTTACCACATGAAGTCAGGATCCAGGTGCTCTCAGACAGTCCCCTACATTCTCAGCCCCTATGCCAGAGGGAGGCCAGAACTCATCACTCTCTGGCAGTCTGCCGAGATCAAAGCCAAGCCGCTACAGCAAAGGAGGTTGAAACTCACCCTCTCAGGCTGTCTGCTAGGATCTCAGCCTTAGCCTACCAAAGCCAGATCTGCCCTGGGGCCTTAGGAGGGGCCTCACAAAAATCCCAGGTAGGGGGAAGGGTATGGCACAATTAAGGGAAGCTCACCAACATGTGGAGGCAGAATTGGGGGCTCTCAGGCAGTCCCCTGCATTCTCAGACTCTGCCAGAGGGAGGCCAGAACTTGGCACTCTGACGGTCTGCTGAGATCAGAGCTGCTACACCGATCCCAATGGAGTTTTATGGGTTGATGGAACTGTCTCATATCATGGTTTGGGTGGTAGTTTTACAAATCTATGTACACGCCAAAATTCATAACTATGTGCTAAAAAAAAGCCAAATTTTCAAAGAACGAAATTCCCCAAAGATAAGAAAAATAAAGCCAAACACTGACTTTTTAAAAGATCAACAAAATTAATTGATAAATCTCCAATAAAGATTTGATTAAGAAATAGAAATCATCTTGGGGATAATCAACAGCTACCTAATTGGACTTAAAGCACACTCGATGGGAGGGAACTCAAATCTGGTACTGTAAACTTAGCCAAATACACATAGCTGGAAAGGTCATAGATCTTAGACCCAAGGCTCTCATATCCCTAGACAAATGTAATTTCTTACTATGTGCAAAATATGGATCCTTAAATATACAGTCAAGCATCCCAGTCACCACTCATCAATGTAGCTTCTTTTTCAACAGAGAAGAGATTATTACAGAGTTACACCACTGGTCACAAACAGAGATTCTCTGTGAATTGCCCAACTCTAAGTGGCACATCTAGGATGCAACCCCTACACCTAAGACTCACAGAACATAGAATAAGGGATGAAGAGAACACTAATGCATCTTTCAATTCTCATCAATGTACCTCCCTCATACAACAGAGGGCCAGGAACACAAAAGGCCACAAATGGCCAAAATGCAGAGAATAAGAATCAGCAGAGTGTGGGTTCTTGGACAGGACTCCTATATTGAGGCCCACCCACCCAGAGCTCAGGGACCATTGTGGAAGGGGGTGGTGGTGGAAATGTCAAACGCCCCCCAAGCCCACCAGGCTTGGGTCTTCAACAAAAAGGACACTCAGGCATACATCTGAAGTTATGCGAGGAATTTATTAAAGGGACAGCAGGTACAGAGAGGAGAGCACTCTTTAGAAGGAAAAATCTACTGAGGGGTCCCACAGGTCCTTTTTATCCGGCCCAGAGTTTGGGTCACCTAGGTGACTCTTCCCAGCAGAAACAAAAGGGTTACTATAGAGACAGCACGAAGGCTGAACTGAAACTTTCTAGAAGTCCTGATTTATCATCTAGGTACAGCCTGTCAGCTCTGACCGCTGAAGCAGAGAGCTCAGAAGCTCTTAAAGTGACACTCTCCTAATTTCCAATGCTTATGGCAAGCATGGCTCCCGACATATCCCCCTTTCCTTTTATATTTTTTAAAGACGACGTACATGCCAAGACTTGGGATGGAACGACCGTGCCTGTCTTAGGTTGTCCTCTGCCAGAGTGAAAGCCATTGAGGGCGGCCGGCATCCTGCTTTCCTCTGAAAGAATCTTCCCCGTCTCTGGCTAACCAGCCTCCTGAAAGCTCCCAGTGAATGGCCATGGCCTTGGGGAAGAAACGGGAAATGCCACTGAGGCACAGTGTCACGGAGAGAAATTGGACTGCAGGACCAGAGCCTGGAACCGAAATATGGCCAAATCATGTAGCATTTAAATTGTAACTTGTGAATTAGGTTTCTCGTTTTTTGATTTTCAAATTCGCTACCTGTGAATTCTCTTTGGAATTCGCTACCTGTGAATTTGAATTCTCTACCTGTGCAATTCTCTACCTGTGCAACTGAAGGTTAGGCAGAGCCTAAGTCCCCCCTCCAAACGAATAAAAAGGACCCCACAGCCCAAGGGGTCAAAGGGAGGACATAAGGGAAGAAGTATCATATAAATGAGCATAACAATGGTGCACAAATCATGTGGGAGAAACAAGTAATCAAATAGGGCAGGGATGCATCCTAGCCAAAGTCCAGAGACGTAGAACGGTGGGCACCAGGTGGTGGAAACAGTCCAAGGGCAGCGGAAACAGAGTTCAAAAAATCGGTCCAAGAAAACTGGGCACACAGGAGGTGATGATGGATGGTGCAGCGATGACACAGGTGGCATAGAGTCCGGGCAGAGAAGAGTAGGACGGCAACAGCAGTGGAAGCAACGTGACGGGAGTGAACACATCATGGCGATATCCTGTGAAAAAAGCAGAAACACACCCCCTACCCAGGCTACCATGGGGCTAGGTAGCCAAATTAGTGAGCAATTGTAGCAGCGGTGTCCTTTTGAAAATGAAGAGCAGAAAAGATGTGAGCCTGCAGCTGCAGACGAGACACACAGCAACCACCGAGTAATAGTATACATAGCACAATCACTAAAGTAATCAAAGAAGAGCCAGAGCTATGTAAAATACTCTGAAACCATCTGCGAGGATCAAGACCAGAGAGAGTATTTGCTAAAGAAGAAGCTATCTGATCAATAGAAGTAGCGGAAGGCAATTCTTCTGAAAATGCTGCAAAGATTTCTTCCTGTAATTGCATCTCATTAAATGTAGCATTATCCATGTTACCCTGAATGTATAGCTCCAAATTGTGCCATTCATAAAGAGAAGCATTAAATTTATAAGGAGTGATGCAAATCTGAGTAGAATTCCAATCACATATTGTAGTTTTTTGCAATTCCAAGAGTTTACTACCTAACCAATGAAATCCGCTTTGTAAAGCCACGATTTCATCTTGTAAGTGAGCATTCACCTGAGCCTGCTGTGTCCAAAGCTTATGGGAGTTGTCATGCCAATGTTCAACAAAAGTCTCCGATTGCGCAGATTTCTGCAGTGCCACACCAGCAGTAGTTTCAGGTAGCGGCCAAGGCAATAAGACCTAAAATAGCAGCAATAATCAGACCAATCATACATTTACTACGCCGTAGCAACCTTTTTGTAGAAGTGAACTTGGAGCAGGACTGCTTGTTTCGGAACGATGTATTTTTACAGGAATCCATAAAGAGTTCCTTTGAGTCAAAATCATAACAGAGTCAAAAGCTGGATCAAAGGCTATAGAGTTGTTAAGACATGTATACAAATGACAATTTTGGCAAGTTAAGTTCATGTCCTGAATGACCACATGTCCAATTAAGATTACTAGAGGAAAGTGCACACAAGCTGTAACAGCTTGACTTTTCACTTTACCAATGGTATAATATACCTTCTTAGAAGCCATGCCAACACTGCCGTCAAAGAAGGTCACTGGTTTGAGAGCAGCAAGCAACTTCCAAACATGAACTTGAGGAGGATATAAAGTATGACCTGTCCGGAGCTGAGGTCGAGGATTAGCTGTTCCTGCGTCTACCCACATAATGTCCTTAGTGGTGTCAAATGTATCTTTCATAGGAACTACCTTAGACAGATCACACTCAGAGATAAAATCTTTAGCATTTGTACAATCTTCCAACCAAGTGCCTAAAGGGCCCCAATCAAGCCAAGTATTATTCCAGGATCTAAACACTTTACCCATTTTGCCTTTACAGTCCTGCCATATTAAAGCCTGTCTGTTAAAATAAAAATCTGGTCATAAGAAGCCTCACATTCTGGAAGATCTGGGGAAGCTGTAGTCTCATACTCTGACCATGGTGTACCTATGGATTGGGCAGTAACTCGTACCATGTGGGACTGAGTTGGATCCCATAAACCTCCCGGAGCAACCCAATCTTGCTGTCTTATAGGATAACAAGGAGGAACTCTGAAGCAGATGATATCAGCTGTAACAAATTGAGTATAATTAAAGTGTCCCTTCTTCATCAGGAAACTCTGGCTGACCTGTTCCATAAGGAGGTGACAAAACATTCATAGGAAAAGTAGGAACCACGACAGTGGGCTCCTTCCAAGTGTAAGGATGAAGAAGAGGAGGATTAGGCACATGAGCCCAATAAGTGGTCTCAGCTTCAATAACAGAAATCCAACTGCATAAACGAAAGATGATGACAAACAGAAGGTTCCTATGGGAGGAAGACATGACTAGAGACAATGGAAATATTAGTCTTCAGATGCTAGATAAGCTATACCTGATAGTAGTCCTAAAAACAATGTAGTGAAGGTGAAGCTGCAAGAAACAATTGTTGAAGTGAAGTCATAAGCTGTAAAGGAAATAGGACTGTGAAGGCATACACCAAGGTATGAAGTAAACTCAGCAGGAGTGGAAGCCAAACGATGATACCCATACATGAAAGAAGAATACTATATAACCTTAGTAACCAAAGTAACAGACAACAAACACAGTTGCGATCTCGTTGCCAGGGAGACAGCGCGTATCTTAGGCGGTTCCGTGACAACTGCAGGTTCTCAAGGTAATGGGAAACAAACATGGCATGGTCAGCTGAAAACAAGCATTAACAGAAATGACTGAAAATTAAGCGTAAATGTGTTGTATATTCTATGGGACATTCATCCAGGAGCGAGTGGTATTCCCAGAACCAGTTGTTTAGCTATACAGCGTAACGAGTGCTGAAAGTAATGACTGTAGTGAGAGATAACATGTTCACCAAAGAGGAAACCTAGAAAAGACATAACTAAATTCTTATAGACAACATACTAAACTGGAAAGAAACGTACATGTTAAAAGAAGGTATCAGGAAGATTGTTCTGGCGAAACTGGAGACATTTACTTTTTCTGTGAAGGAAGACCATAGGGTTTGGCACACTGGCAGCAGTGACAAATGTCATGAGCTGAGCCAATGTTAGAACAATATCTAATATAATCTGACAAAGATCTTTTTTCTATATGCTTTCAGAACTGCCTGACAGGTAGCATTTGCGTTTTTGTGCGCTAAGCATTTCACAAGCCGAGTATTAGCCTGACAGCCAACAAACAGCCTAGACACAAAGTCTTGATAGGCCTCATTAGGGCCCTGTTTGATCTTAGTGTGTTCCTCAGTGTGCCCTCCTGTAGGAGGCAGTTCATTCCAGGCTTTTTTCGCTGCAACATTAGCTTGAGCGTATACGGCATTTGGGAAATTTAATTGTTGTGCTGTTTCCTTATATTGGCCTTCTCCTGCAAGCATATCAAACGTAATTGGAATATGGAGACTCTTATTTAGGTCAGCAGTAGCCAGACAGAATTTGCTAAAATGTGACCTCCATATGAAATAGTCTTCTGTGGACAATTTTTTGCCAGTGCTTTTTAATCATTAGGAGGCAACTGCTCAGTAGGCAGGGAATCTAACACAGCTCGAGTAAAGGAAGCTGTAGGGCCTTGCTGCAGACAAGCAGATTTAAAAGTTTTCAAGGCTTTGAAACAGAATATC
>NW_008355800.1:577768-584014 GCF_000622305.1 Nannospalax galili
TGAAGGAGTGTAGCTAGGGGCAGAGTGTGTTCAGCAATGCATGAGGTCATGGGTTCAATCTTTGGATCTGGATTAGAGAGAGAATATAAATGCAGAATTTGTGGAATTAACATGAAAATATATAGTTCTGTTTTCATACCGGTTATAAATGGGTTACAATTTGGCCAGTGATACAAAGCTTGGGGCCAACAGAGTCTTCCAAGGAAGAAGGGCTCCCTGGGATCAGTTTCTAGAAGCTTGTGATACTTTGGCATACAACAGGTTTCCTTTGTGGATTTCTACATGACTCATAATAAAATATTAATCAGATGATTTGTTTGTACTTTTATAGGTTGCTTCTAAAACCTTGCCTTTTTATAAAGACTACTTCAATGTTCCTTATCCTCTACCTAAAATTGATCTCATTGCTATTGCTGACTTTGCAGCTGGTAAAGTAAATTTCATTTTATTGCTGAATTGTCATGACTTTTATTTAAAATTTGTGATTTTTGAGGAAAAAGTATGCACATATATCAATAAATGTTTATATTTATTTTATGAAGGTGCCATGGAGAACTGGGGCCTTGTTACTTATAGGTATGTTAATGACACATTCCCCTACTTTATCTTTGAAAACACAGGCTTCAGAAAAGTTTCACTCCTATTCACAGTTGACTAGTTCATGCTTTGTGATCTGGAGTAAATTTTTCTGCTTTCCCCATGTTTCATGTGTATTTTAAGCATGCAGATGGACTTCCTCTCTGCTGCCACTATCTGAGGGTGAAGATTCTAAAAGGGAACATCTGGCACTAGTAGCATTTTTAGCTGTGTTAACTGTGGTTCTCCTTTCAGTGCCTTTCCCGGCAGTTGTTACCTAGTCATTAATCCAGCTTGAAGAACCTCCCCTGATTCTGTGTTTCTGTGTCTGTCACTACAACACAGACACATGGGTTCTTGCCTTCTACTTTCAATGACCTTTTTAGATGGGCTAAGTTTGGGATCGCCTGTTTGGTGCTCCTTTTGGAACCTTGGAATGTGTCTTCCACTGCCACTTCCCTTACGTCTTCTCTGGTTAGCACAATCTTCCCTAATCACTTAGACAAAAGTTTTTCAAAGACTTCAGACAGCAATCTGATAAATTTGTGCCATGTCTTTGGTCTTCAGCTTTATGAAGTGTATTAGGGAAGTCTGCAATCTTCCTAAACCTTTTCCCATCCTGCTTATGTTGAGGAATGTTTTCTTCATACTACTAAAGCCTAACATAAAACTCATTCATACTGTCTGAATGGTCTTCACTTCTGTATGACTGCTTTAATGACCATGCTTTTATTGTTTTAATTTTTTTTAAACACAGGGAGACTGCATTACTTATTGATCCAAAAAATTCCTGTTCTTCATCACGCCAGTGGGTTGCTCTGGTTGTGGGACATGAACTCGCCCATCAGTGGTTTGGAAATCTTGTTACTATGGTATTTAATATTTTTAAGTGCTTAAATATATTCATCTTTGTCCTCTTGTACATTATTTTGGTCACATACTGTCGAACGCCCCCCAAGCCCACCAGGCTTGGGTCTTCAACAAAAAAGACACTTAGGCATAAGTCTGAAGTTATGCAAGGGATTTATTAAAGGGACAGTAGGTACAGAGAGGAGAGCGCTCTCTAGAAGGAAAAATCAGGAAGAATCTACTGAGGGGTCCCACAGGTCCTTTTTATCCGACCCAGAGTTTGGGTCACCTAGGTGAATCTTCCCAACAGAAACAAAAGGGTTACTATAGAGACAGCACAAAGGCTGAACTGAAACTAACTTTCTAGAAGACTTGATTTATCATCCAGGTACAGCCTGTCAGCTCTGACCTCTGAAGCAGAGAGCTCAGAAGCTCTTAAAGTGACACTCTCCTAATTTCCAATGCTTATGGCAAGTATGGCTCCCGACATGGAAAGAGGCAGAGAGGAGGTGTATGACCATACGGAAATAGTCCCACAGGCTCCTGGGACCCTTCTCATACAAACCTACAGGAATGGTGTCAGCAAGCACAAGACCCATACAAATTTAAGCAGACAAAAACCCAGCATAGAACTGTGGAAATGAAGAGCAAGCCCCAATCTTAGTTGAAGAATTATTGGCAGCTGACTACTGCTAGGTAAGGAAGAGCTGATCTTCTTGAAGAGACTCTAGATAGGTTGACTAAATCCCAGTGGATGAACTTGCGCTGAGGGACATCTCAGGACATTAACTTTACATAATAGGCCTTAATTCAAATGACAGAATGTATGAACTCCAGTAAGAGGGCTTATGGGAAGGTATCAAAGGTGATGGGGGAAGGGGGTATAAAAATATATTACGTATAGAATACACAAATTCAATAAAAATTATATAAAAAAGAGAAATCAGAAATGGCAAATATCAGGAATGAAAGAGGATATCACTATAGGTCTTTAATAAAAATATTAAGTGTAGCAGGAGGCCTCCAAAGATGGCATGAACCCAGAGCCCTGGGATTCAGTAAGAATTCACTTCACTTCTTGGTCCACAAATAGCCCGCCAAAAGGAGCCCACACCTCCGTATCCTGCTCCCAAGCCCAGTAACTGCTGACAGACTGCGTGGCGCGGACCAATCAGAAAACAATACGCTGACTAAAGAGACTTGGGGGCGGAGAAAAGGGAAATATAAGGCCTGCCACCTCGCCTAGTGCTTGCTTCTACCTGACTCCCGGGGTCTGTGTGTCGTGACTCTGCGCCGCTTGCCCCCCCAATTGGCAGGGGACCCGATCCAGGTCAGGGTCTTCACAACTGGCCCAAGGAGAACCCGCAACACCTGGCGCCTGAACAGGGACCCCTGCCCACGGTGTTGGTGACACCCAGAACCTCGGTTTGTTAGGTAAGTAGGCCCCTGGATTTGTCTGTTTCTTCGGCTGCTCGAGGGTAAGCGAGTAGCCCCCTCCTCTGTCCTCTCTACCCTGTCTGTCATCTTTATTGTTGGACTAGTTTGTTAGATCAGGGAGGCACACTCTGCCACGTGGTCCCAAAGCCCATGTCAGCACCTCTCCCCTCTCGGCTCATCCCAGTGAGTTCACGTAAGGGCTGATCCACCCTGAACTCAGAGCCCAGGCTTTGGGTCACCCTGTTGCCTGTCCCAGAGACATGGTGTGAACATACGGCTGGAGGTGTCACGGCCTCCAGAAGTCCCTCACTGAGCACAAGACATTTGGATCCGATACACCTTTACATATCAGGGCGGTTTACATCCAAGTGGCTCACAGTGCTTCTTTGCTTCCTTTGTGCCTGCTTGGTAGTCACCCTCATCTTCTACTTTTGTGGTGGATTCCCCTTTGTGAGACCCTCCCACAATGGGCAATTTGCCACCACAATGCAGGGAACCACAAATGGCAGCACTCAAGGTGCTTCTTAAAACCAGAGGGTTGAAAGTGAAACCAAAAGATAGTGAACACTTTTGGGATGAAGCCACTAATTTGGCTCCCTGGGTTCCCCTGAAAACATGTGGGACCCTGACACATGGATGCAGGTCCTCTTCCTGGCCTAAAAAAGGGAGGTTGGGTCAGGGATCACTCCCCCCCCCACATTGTTCGTACCGATCCTCCTAGCCATCATTGCTAGCCTTAAATCCTCCTCTCTTGAGGAAGTCATCTTGGCCCACAACAAACACTGCCAGGAGCAATCTAGTGTAGATCTGGCTATTATCTCGCCCAGACCTCCCGGACCCAGAGGTGGATGCCGCCTCTGCGCCCACTTCCAATAAGGAAGGAGCTCCTTTGCCTATATCTCAGGATACTCTCCTAGAGCTACCATGCCCACAAATTCCCCCACCCCATTACCCATGGAAGGAGTTACTCTCTCTCCCCCAGTAACCATCTGCCCCTTCCCCTGCTAACGTGCCCCTCCCTCCTAGACTGCCCTCCTTAAAGCCTCACCCGCCTTTGTCCACATTTCCGGTTAACATCAGCCCCGATGCAGCGCAGCGTCCATGGCTGCCCACCCCACTTGCTGACCTCGTTCTTATCCGCAAGGCAGCTAAGCAATCGGGCCCTGACTCCCCATATTTCGAGCAGGTTCTTCACCAGTGGTCCTTACATTTACAAACCCACTATGATTGGTATAACTTACTAAAGGCAGTCTTAGAACCCTCAGTCTTTCTAAACTGGCCTGCAGCCTATGATGATCAGGCTGAAAACCAGGCATGCCTAAATCTCCAATATGGCCTCAACATTACGTTGGACATGCTCATGGAACGTGGACAATATACTGACCCCATCTCCCAGGCTACTATTGGCCTCCATGCCTATTTTCAACAAGTTTCCAACTCGGCCTTTAAGGCCCTTAAATGTTGCTCCCCCTGTGACCCACAAGTCTTTTTTTGATTAAACAGTCAGGGGAGTCCTTCACGGACTTCCTTACCCGTGTCACCCATCACCAAGGCAGTAGAGCGGAGGGTGGAGTCTGGACCCACCCAAGAGGTGCTTATCAAACAGTTAACTTGGGAGGGACTAAACATCCCTACTATCTGCCTGTCTGCAATGATAACATTCACAAATGGGTACTTGCTACTAGAGACTTAGACCCTAGGGTGAGCCCTATTGAGGCTTTGACTGCCTCCTTGGAGACTCTTTTGTCTCAAGGAAAACCTGCCCACTTTGGCGCATGGGAAGGCTGCTGGAACTGTGGGGGGCTTGGCCACTTTCATAGCCACTACCCAAGAGGTACAGCCCGCCCCAAGACTCGCTGCCCCAAGTGCAAAAGAGGGTTCCATTGGGCTAAAGACTGTAGGTCATAGCCTCAACTGGACTCGGCTCCTTTAAACTCCACCCGGGGTGCCCCTCAGCCCCACCCATAAGAGGGGAAACGAGACAGATATTATGGACTCTCCCAATCCTCAACCACTCCCCACTAATGACCCTGTTCCTAGATGGAACTGCCATAAAGGGCCTAGTAGACACAGGCACTGATGTCACCATTATATCAGAAACTGAATCCCTTAAATTCCCTCATTGGAAATACCAGGAGGCCCACCAATAAAAGGAGTTGGTGGAAAACAAGATACCAAGCTGGTCACACGTCCAGTATATTGGAAGGACTTGGATGGGAACCAGGGCACAATTACCCCCATAGTAGCGGACATTCCCCATAACTTATGGGGTCGAGACGTCCTAGAGGACATGGGCGCGGTCCTTACCATGGATGACTATGCCTTTTATGATGATATCATGCTCCACGATAACTTGGGACTAACAGGGAAAGGTCAACACCCTGCCCAACACCCCCAATCCTAATGGCCACTGCCTGCCCGGGATTGACTCCAATCTTGGCCCCATCGCCTGGCTCTCTAATGATGCCATTTGGGTGGACCAGTGGCCAATAATAGAACCTAAATGATCTGCCCTCAAAAATTTGGTAGCTAAACAATTGAGGCTTGGCCACATCGAGCCCTCTCTCAGTAAACAAAATACCGGGGAAATACAGACTCCTCCAAGATCTTACAGCAGTCAATGCCCAGATGGAAAAGATGGGCTCGCTACAAGCAGGCTTACCACACCCTACAGCTATCCCCCCATCCCAGCATATCATAGTATTTGATATCCAAGATTATTTCTTCCAAATTCCTGCAGCAGAACAAGATAGACCTCACTTTGCCTTCATAGTATGGGAGCCCAACTTTCAAAGAACAGCCAAGATATACCAATGGAAGGTACTACCACAGGGTATGAGAAATAGCCCCACAAGCTGTCAATTATAGGTTAATAAGGCGGTAACCAACAGCCCCAAGGACCTAATTGTCATCCACTATATGGATGACATACTGCTAGCACACAAATGTCACAATACTTTACAGGCTGCAATACCCAGTGTGCTTGACGATTTAGAATGTCTAGGTCTCCACATTGCATGAGACAAGTTACAATACATCCAACCTTTCACATTCCTTGGCTACCATATAGATACTGTCATTAAACCACTTAACCCTTCCATCTTGCAAAAAAACTGTATATACCTTGATGGAGCTCCAAGAACTCTGTGGGACTATAAACTGGCTCAAACAATTTATACCAGTCCCTGACTTGGAATTCTGGGCCTTGTTCTCCCTGCTGGAAGGCCATAATTCACCAACCTCAAGGATCCCTCTCACCCAGTCAGCTAAGTATCTTCTTAATAAGATAGATCATACACTCTGGTCTGTGTCACTTCAAAGTCATGACCCAGCAGAGCCATTACTGGCCTTGATCCTCTGGACTAAAAATGGTGTCTTGGGGGC
>NW_008355800.1:585112-586224 GCF_000622305.1 Nannospalax galili
TGCTGGTAATGGGAGTGCCATGGACCCTAAAAAGTGATAATGGGCCAGCTTACACCTCTCTACAATTCCAATCATTTCTCTCAACATGGAAAATTAGCCACTCCCTTGGCATCCCTTATAATCCACAGGGACAAGCCATTGTGGAGCAGGCAAATAGGACCCTCAAAGAAACATTACAAAAATTTGCTACCCCTGAGTCTAAAAGGGACCCACACCTGGCTCTAATTGAAGCTCTATTCAGCATTAATTTCCTGTCCTTCAATGAAAATGGGTTGAGCCCGGCCTACAAACACTGTGCTACCATACCTAGGCCTACACTCCTGCCACTAATGAGATGGAAGGACCCCGTAACATGTAAATGGCAACTGCCCGCCCCCTTAACAAGAGGGTGAGGCTATGCTTGTTTCCTCAGACAGAAACAAAGCCAGTATGGTTCCAGCAAGAGATGTGAGACCAGCAACCGACTAATAGGACCCCCAGGACCCAGAGACCTCGCCACTGTCTGGATAATTGGTTTGCTCTTCCCTGCCCCTGCCACAGCCCATGATCTCTGGGCCTTGGTCCCCTCCCCACCTATACTCTTGCCCTTATCGCTTGATTCCCCAGCCTACCTCACCCTCTATTCAACTAATTCTATGCTTGGCCTCCCAACCATGGACCCAGTTACTTCCTGGGAATGACTCAATGGCTCCTGGCCCCAAATAACTCTCTATGCTTCACTACCAACAATGCATCCTCATGCATTGGGCTGTTCAACCTGTCCAAAATTATGTTGGCATTGCCTCCTCGGTTACACGCTTAAACTCCAGGGCCTTTCCCCTACCTTCAACAACAGTGATGTAACCTCAGTCCTCGCTGCACTGGGGACAATAATAACAGGGGATGTGGAGGGGACCGCCACCCCTCCGCCCCCATTTTGCCCTACCATTCTACGCTCACCAATTCCCAACTGCCCATGCACACGCTCCCTTGCACCCTTTTTCCTCGCGTCCTCACGCTCCCTATACCGTGGCAAAGATGCCACCCTAAGCCCAATCATGCCATCCCTCCCTTTTGCCGCTTCAGCCGCTCCCCCTCTAATCACCCCCTAGGATCTTGGAGACAACTGGCCC
>NW_008355800.1:586923-627810 GCF_000622305.1 Nannospalax galili
AAGTGAAGAGCTGGCAATTACCAAAGACATGGCTCTGCTAGCTTGTGACCCTCGCTTTAGGTCACTTTGTCTCACCCCCTATAAAGCACAGAATATTACTGAAGCGTGCTTACAACTCACACACTATATTCACAGCCACTGGAATCAAAAGTTTCTTAATTAGTCTATATTACTAGCTAATCAAATTATTGCTCTAAATTATACCCACGCCCCAATGCTGGACATCAATTTGGGGTTCTTAGAGAAAATCTGGTCTAATCTAAAAGAACTGTTTGACACATCTTGGATCGTCACTTACCTACTCCTGACAGGCAATAATTATTCTTCTCTTTCTACTTCTTAAATGCCTTATTCTTCATTCCCACAGTCAGAAAAAATTCAATCACTCAGTGTATCAGGCCCTCAGAGCACTACACGAAGATGATTTCAACCCGCCCTATGCAGCCCGACAGACTTGGCTCACACAAATGTACAAGACCTCCTACAGATAATTCCCCACCTCGACTGATCCCCCGGGATGATACCCCTTGGAGGGCTGGTAGTCAATGATGGGTAAGCTCCTGTTGGGCTGAATCAACCTAAGCCAGGACATGGATGTGTATGCCCATGCTCCAATGACGGGTAAGGTTCATGCCTGAATAGGACAACCTAAGACAGGCACAGTCCATGATCCTGGGGTCATCCCAAGGCGGAGCTGCCTACAGACTCTCACTGGACAGTCAGTTTTAAAGAAAAAGGGTGGAAATGTAGCAGGAGGCCTCCAAAGATGGCACAGACCCAGAGCCCTGGGATTCAGCGAGAATTCACTTCCCTTCTTGGTCTGCAAATAGCCTGCCAAAAGGAGCTCATACCTCCGTACCCTGCTCGCGAGACCAATGATTGCTGACAGACTGTGTGGCGCAGACCAGTCAGAAAACGATACGCTGACTAAATGGACTTGGGGGCGGAGAAAAGGGAAATATAAGGCTTGCCCCCTCCTGAATTAAACGAGCCTGCAGCACCTCGCCTAGTGCTTGCTTCTACCCGACTCCCAGGGTCTGTGTGTCATGACTTCACGCCTCTTGCCCCCCAATCGGCAGGGGACCCAATCCAGGTCAGGGTCTTCACAGTTGGCCTGAGGAAAACCCGCAACAATTAAGGAGGTGCTAGAGAGTGGCTCAGCAGTTAAGAGCACTGGCTGCCCTTGCAGAGAACCACGTTTGGTTCTCAGCAGCCTGTCTGTAACTCCACTTCCAGGAGATGGGATGCCCTCTTCTGGTCTCTGTGGACTTACATTAGGTGTACTGACATACATGCAGCCAAACACTCAAATAAAAAATAAATATTAAGGAAATACTATGAATGACTTTTTGACGATTCATGTGAAAATTAATTTTTAAAAGATTCAATTTCCCCCTACATCTCATTGACCAGAACCGAATCACATCCAGTTCCCAGGGAGGCAAAGAAAGCATCAGGCACAGGGAAACAGAACGGTCATAGAGGGCCTCATTTAATCATACGTATTGCTATGACCAGGAACATTATTGCCCGCTCTCCAAACCAAAGATCAGGGTATGTGAGAAAAGAGGGGAGGACTGAAGGCAGGATGTTGGCAATGTCGGCCAAGGGTCTTCAGGCACTTGCAATCTGTCTTAGTTAGCTTTCTATGGCTATGATGAAAACACTGACCAAAACCAACTTGGGGAGGAAAGGGTTTACTTCACTTTCAGCTTATAGTTCATCATGGAGGGCAACCAGGGCAGGAGTTCAGGGCAGGAACTGAAGCACAGACCATGGAGGAACGCTGCTTACTGGCTTGCTCCTCTGACCTGTACTCAGCCTGTTTTCTTATACAGCCAAGGACCACCTGCTCAGGGGTGGTACCATCCACATAATTCAATAATCAAGAAAATGTCCCACTGGCCAATTCAATGGAGGAAATTCCTCAGTTGAGGTTCCCTCTATCAAGGTGTGTCAAGTTGACAACTGAAGCTATATGGCACACAATCCAAAGATCTCTGACACAGTACAGTTGTTAAATTAGACGGAACTCTTCACCAGTGTTCTTAAAATGCCCAGAAGAAGACACTTTTGAACTGAGAGTGAAAACTCCAAAATCATTGTTAAAGACTAGAAAAGTCATTCTTGGGTGGCACTTAATCACGCCAAATCTGAAGGGCTATACTGTCCTACTGGGAAACGTCACTTCCTGCAACTCAGGGCAGCTGCCTTCCTTCTCAGTACACTGTGTAAGTGCCTCACTGGTGTTTGGACTCTTCTAATGTTGCACCTCTACACTAACTCAAAAATATTCGTTTTCTTGTTTTGCTGTCTCCTTAAGATGGTAGTGTTAGTGTCAAAAGTCTTTACTTTTAGTCATTTCTAAGATTCTGGCACCCAGGTAGTGTCTATTTTCTGTTTTGCTATTAGTGAGTGGATGAGATCTTGGTATAAAGACAAAGGAAAGACTTAGTGGTAAGAAATGAGCCCCTTTGGATTTAGAGTTCTACAAAAAGAAAATGCATGCACAAGTAGCCAGAGGTGCCAGGTCCGCCAGGGCTTTTCTCTTGAATACCCACACAATGCTGCCAAAATAAAAGGACCCAATACCTCAGAACGAGTCATGGAACACTACTCTGCTGAGATGCCAGTGTGGTGCTGCCTTCTCAAAGTGTGTAACTATATTCTTAGGAAGGAGGAAAAGCAGTAAGTTTCATCAGAACCCAGGAGGCAATGAAAACCAGCTCAGGACAGCATTCTGGGAGGGCGGGATGCCAAGAAGTAACCATTCACAAGCCTCCCATGCTGTCTGTTCTTCCAAGCCTCAGATCAGCTGTGGCTTGAGCCCCGCCTATGCAAGCCATGTGTACAAGGCTGTCAGCTCTGGTATGCAGCTGCTCCTACACTCAGGCTGTTGGAGACCACTGCCCTGTTTGAACTCTGCTGTAAGCATGCTTTCATACATGCAGTCACCACCAGCCAAGAGTGTCTATGACAGCACAGCCAGATAGCATGTACTCAGGTTCTTAGTGCAGTGTCCCTTGTGTTTAAGTTAAAAAAAAAAGAACTAGGGTCTGGAGAGATGGCTCAGCAGTTAAGAGCATTGACTGCTCTTGCAGAGGACCCAGGTTCGATTCCCAGCACCCACATGGCGGCTCCAAACCGTCCTTAACTCCAGTTCCAGGGGAATCCGATGCCTTCTTCTGACCTCCAAGGCATTGCATGACACGGGTGTACTCATATACATGCAGATACATTCATACACATAAAATAAAATATTTTTTAAAAACACTATGCCTCATTTACACTATTGTGTAAACATCTGTTCTGTACCTTGTGAACAGGTCACATATTGTGGTTAATAGGTCTTTGAGCCTCAGCAAAGAAATGTCCTGTGATCTACCTGAACACCTACTTAGAGCACCTCATCCCTGAGAAGAAAAACTTTGGGACTTGGACTCTTCTTTCCCCCCCTTTTTTTTTTGGTGTTTTTGAGACAGGGTGTCCCTGTAAGCCCCAGTTGGCCTGGAACTCACTATGTAGAACAGGATGGCCTTGATATCTGCCTGCCTCTGCCTCCCAAGTGCTGGGATCCAAGGCGAGCACCATACCGGGCCCTATCCTGTTTTTAAAATATTAAATAGTCTCGCGTAATATTTTATTATATACTATGCCGTCTCTCTTCTGTGTCCACCACCACCCACTCACATAGGATGGTAGCAAGGGTACCTAGAGAAGCAAGATGCTCTATTTTGGCCCTATCTTTAAGATAGCAAAGTCCCCAGAACAGGGCTCAAAAGGGTGGTTTTTCAAAGCGGGTGGCTTCAAGAGTGACTTAAGGAAACATTTTGGTTTCCATTTGCTGTTTTAAAAATAACTGGGAGTAGGTCCTGCGGTGGGCCATGCCTTTAACCCCACCACTCAGGAGGCAGAGGCAGGCCAGCCTAGTCTACATAGTGAGTTCCAGGCCAGCTAGGGCTACATGGAGACCAAAAAACAAACAAAAAACTGGGACTTGGACTGAAGAGATGGCTCACCAGTTAAGAGCACATATTGCTCTTGCAGAGGCCCTGGGTTCAATGCCCAGCACCCATATGGGGCAGCTCGCAACTACCTGTAACTGAATCTCCAGGGGATCCCACACACTTTCCTGGCCTCCAAGGGCACTGCACTCACATCACAACCGCTCTCCCTAAACATAATTTAGATACTACAATTGAGAATTATAGAATAGAATCCCAAGCAAAACATGCTATGAAATTTCACCTTTTTAGCTTCAATTATTTTTATTATTTTTGCTTTTCAGTATTAATTAGATGTAAAAACTTTTAAACAAACAGAATGCTTTGAGTTAGCTTCCAGAAGTCACAGGCAGGAAGGCTGAGAACAGTCAAGCTGGGTCCTGACAGTGGCCAAGCAGGAAAGTGAAAGACTGGCCATCTGCAGCCTCTCACAAAGGAGGACTTAGCCTGGTACCAGAATGTGCGCTCCTGGAGGGGTGAAAAGCAGCTACTCCATCAGCATTTGCGGCTTATCATTAACCCAGCAGTAGCTGGGTCATTTCACAGAAGCCCTTTCCTGAACAAAATAAGCCAAAACCTGTGGATCCTGAAAGGTTCTGAAAGGTTTGATCAGTACTTGTAGCAAGACTTTCCACAAGGCTCTTTTGTGTGGTTTCTGAAACTTGACATGTGATCTAGCAAAGGCAGCAACGTGACCGGCCCACAATTCATTTAGTCAAAGAAAATGTACTTACTGAGCTCCCTATGCACCAGTTGGCATTCTGAGGCTAGGTGCGGAACTAGGTGGGGTACAGATGCTGTCTCTCCTTTGCAGGGCTTAGAAACAAAAACACAGGTAGGTAAACAAACAAGACGGCGTCCAGCAGTGCACGAGGAGGCTCCCGGAAGAAAGGTGAAGTGCCTGGTCCACAATAAGCCTGAGTTTTGGACAGAGGGAGGAGGCAGACGACAGACCACAGGTGACTTACGGGACGGTGTAAGGCGGTTTTAACGCCATAGTTAAGACAGCTAGGCTCCACCGAAGGGCTTTATATAGGGGAATGAAGTGGTCTGATTGGTTTTCATGTGATTACATCTGCAGCTACTTTTTGGTATGAAATAACCAGCCTGCAGTTACATGACCATGCATACATGCTGCAAACTCCCTGCGACATCCCTGCCAAGGCCCCCCAACTTGTCTCTTGTTTCTCTGCTAAATTGTCATTATAATCTTTGTAACAGCCAGCCGTCTTTTTACAAATCGCTTCCTACTTACGAGCTTTTGGCAAGCTATTTGTGCCTCATTCATACCGGCCCTGAAATGGGAACGCAAGCTCCCGATCACAGGACTGAGTACAGAAACCAATCTTCTTGTGATTACAGCGACCCTCCCCGACAGCTGCGCCGGCTTCCGGCCGCCTACCGAGGCCATGGGAGCACCTGGGTGGGGGACAGCGGCCCAGCTCCGCCCCGCAACAGCAAAGGCCCCCGGCCAAGCGCAGCCTCAATGCAGCCTTTGTCGTCAGGCCGCACCTCCCCCGCTCGCCGCGCATCCCCATGGCAACGCGGGGCTTCGCCTCCCTCCGCCTCCTGGGCCCGCAGACCGGAAGCCGTCCGCGCCGGGGGCTTGTGGGAAGCGGCTGTGAGCACGTCTCTGCGTCTGCCGGGGACGACGAGGTGCGGCGGGTCCTGAGCCAGAGGTCGGCGTCGCCGGGCAGGGATGTGGGTGGCGTGGGGCGGGGGCCGCGGAAGGGCGGCGGGGAGCCGGCTGGGCTCACTCGGCGTCCGGGAGTGCACAGCAGAAGCCGCAGGCTCGGCCCCGGGACAGAAGGGCCGGGGCGCCTGGCCGGGCCTCGGGCTCCGAGCTCCCTCCTTCCCTCCCCGCTCCCTCGCCGCTCGGCCCTCCCCTCCCCCACCGGCCGGTTTTGTTCTATTTGGAGGCCCAGGCGTCACGCGGAGGGTTCTGGGAGTCGGCTCGAGCGGAGGTGGGGACGGGGCGGTTCTTGCGCGCTGCCTGCTGGGACTTGTAGTCCCGCCGGTCGAGGACGGACGTGGCGGGCTGGTCTGCGGCCCTCGGCGGTGAATGCTGGGAAGAGCTCGGCGCGGTGGAGGTGCGGGCCTCCAGGTGGGAGGCGGCGAGACAGTTTCGGACCCGGAGCCAGCCTAGCTCTGGATGCTGGGCCTGGCTTCCCGGCGTTCTCTGCGCCCTCGAGCCGAGTGCGCCCCGCATTGATGGGGAGAGTTGTATTACGCAGGAGTACCGTAGCGTCCTCTCGGAGCAGGTGGATGATGGGACCCTGAGTGTGAGGTCATCCCACTTGTGAGTGCGACCAGCTCTGTTTGGGTGGCCCGTTTGACTAGGCGTTTTCTGACTCCCAGTCCTCATCTTGGTCGGTTTCCATGCGTTTTAAAGTTACTGTTTTCTTTAGATTCTGGGTTCAAGTAAAGACTTGGGTTAGCTGTATGGCTTTTCTTAATGTGTTGTAAACAGTGGCACAGGCATGACTTTGCAAATACTAAAGGCTCAAAAAGTAGCTCAAAGATCCCCCCAAAGGAGAAGTTGGGAAACCCGTGAGATTCCCATGTAAAGACTCGGCTCCTGCAAGAAGTTGTGACTGCCTCTTGTTAATGATGGCTGTTTTAAGTGTATTTATGGTGTGGATGCCTGAATAATGTTTGCATGTTACGTGATCTTTTACTGGACAAATAGAAGCTTGAACGTCTGACCCTCCTGTGTCCACCACCTAAGTGTTGGGGTTACAGGCATTGGACACCACGATCAGATCGAAGTGAACATTTTTCACATATATTTTAAGTTTAAGGAGTTCCTAAGCATCTTAATATTTTTTAAGTTAAAATTTGTTTTTAAATTTAAAGCAGTTCAAGTTGGGCATGTACCTCAGTGGTAGAGCTCATTTGTGTTAAGGTCCCTGGATAAAATCCCTAGCCCCACTGGGGAAAGAAGGCCAGTTGACCACAGTGTCCCACTCTTCAATTTAGAGGGGAAAAAAGTAGGGGTGGGTCAGATGACTTAGCAGGTAAGGGAACTTGCTCCCAAACCTGACAATCTGAGCTTCATCCACCAGTCTCACATGGCAGGAGACAGCAAATTCCTGCAAGTTGTCTTCTGACCTCCATGTATGCCCATAACACCAAATAAACATATAAATGTTCTGGAGTCTAGCATATTTACAGAACACTGGGATAAGCTGATTCTTGCACAGATTCTTTTGATTATTGAAATAGCTTTTCTTGATATGAATAGTATCGTTTTAGATCTCAGCTGAAACTGTTAAACTCCATCAACTCTACCATTGTAGCCTGAACCATGATCAAATTAAATGACTTACAGACAACACATTTTGAAAGTGTTTTCATTAACTTGTGATGTGTCATGGTGTCCTTTTGAGATCAAAGGACAACTTGCAGAAGTTGGTTTTCTCCCTCTGTGCATTCTGGGTGTCAAACTCGGGTCCTCTGGCTTGCAGCAGGTGCCTTCACTGACTGAGCCACCTTTGCTAGCCCTGCGCACCATGAGATGGTTCAGTGATTTTTTTTTTTAGCCGTTTTATATTTTTACACTATTCTTGCTATGAGTGTTGTAGAAAAATGGGCAGAAGGCTAGACTTGGCTGTAATTTACCAACTGGTAATATTTCAATCAATATAGGCTATTGGAATTTTTAATTCAGTGAAACAACAGATGTCTTTTATTCTGCTGCTTTGCTGTATGTTGGACTATTTGGTCATTTCTGTATCTTTATTTCTTCTACTTAGGAGTACCTTTGAAGATTACAGGGTATTTCCCTGAGGTTTATATCATTCCTTGATTGCTGCTTCTTGAAGTATTGTAACAGGATGTCTGCACAGTCAGGGGAAGAAGATTCAATACTGATCATCCCAAACCCAGATGAGGAAGAAAAGATTCTGAGAGTAAAGCTGGAGGAGGATCCTGATGGCGAAGAGGGATCGAGCATTTCCTGGAACCATCTCCCTGATCCAGAGGTCTTCCGGCAGCGATTCAGACAATTTGGATACCAGGATTCACCTGGGCCCCGTGAGGCTGTGAGCCAGCTCCGAGAACTGTGCCGGTTGTGGCTCAGACCAGAGACACACACAAAGGAACAAATCCTGGAGCTGGTAGTGCTGGAGCAGTTTGTTGCCATCCTACCTAAGGAGCTGCAGACTTGGGTTCGAGAGCATCACCCAGAGAATGGAGAGGAGGCAGTGACCGTATTAGAGGACTTGGAAAGTGAACTGGATGACCCTGGACAGCCGGTGAGCCCTGTCGGAAGCCCTGACATAACTTGATTCAGCACACTGCTGAATTAACTCCATTCAGCTAAGTTAGAATTGTTGATGCCTTGCTCCCCACACGCTGCCCCTCCAAGGTCCCGGTGCTGCTCTGCCTTCTAGCCTTTTGTGGGGTTATTTTCTCTGTGGTTCCTCTTACGGGTGGTTAGTATCAAAATTCCTTCTGAGTAGAATCAAAATGTTGTTTGCAGGTTTCTCTCCATCGCCGGAAACGAGAAGTACTGGTGGAGGAGATTGTATCTCAGGACGAGGCTCAGGGACTGCCAGGTTCTGAGCTTGACGCTGTGGAGAACCAGCTCAAGTGGGCGTCCTGGGAGCTCCACTCTCTGAGACACTGTGGTGAGGACCAAGTACCATGTGGGCTAGCTAATGGGGCCTCTTTCCTGCGCTGCTTGCTTGTTCTTGTGGTGGTGCTGAATCACTTGGAACCTGATTCTTTTTTTTTTTTTTAATTTATTTTTTTTTTTTTTTGTGTATGAGTGTATTGCCTCCATGTATGTGAGTGCGCCCATGTCATGCAATGCCATGGAGGTCAGAAGAGGGCTTTGGATTCCCCTGGAACTGGAGTTTTAGACAGTTGTTAGCTGCCAGGTGGGTGCGGTGCTGGGAATCGAACCCGGGTCCTCTGAAAGAACAGTCAGTGAGTGCTCTTAACCGCTGAGCCATCTCTCCAACCCTGGCTCCTGATTCTTTAGATAACTAATTCTATAAGGTCTTGACTTTTTTATAATAATAGATTTGCTGGCCTCGGATAGTTCTATTCCTAGATGGTAGTATCTTCAGCCTTTTCTCTCTGTGTCTCTGGTGAGGACCTGACATGGCAGGCTTATGTTTGCCTCGCTCTGGTCAGCGCCCTCCTGTAGACCATGTCTTGATTTGTACACAGCTTTACTTATCTGTCATCTGTGCATGTCTGTTCTGCGTAATCCTGTTGGTACAGTGAGCTTCTTGAAGTCTCTTCAACCTTTTTGTTTATTGTATGTAACTGGAGTCTTCCTAAATGTTCAGCTATTTCTGTTTTTAAAAAAAAAAAAAACTAAGAAACTCTAAAAAATAGAAATATGGAGAACAAATTCTTCACTTTTATCTTAAGTATTTATTCAAAATACGCTCTCAACCTAGAATATGGTTTTGGTGTGGAAAAATTAAAGTATCATACTTAGAGTCCCCTACGGTTTTAGCTTTCACTATCTGTTATGAGTGCCGCGCACTTGTTTATACAGCCTAGTATAGTCCTAAAAGTGCTGCATTACATTTTGTTTGTAGGAAGCTTTGTTTGATACTGTGTCAGGAACCATTCCTTGACTTGGATGGAGATAATACTGGTATGCCACAGACGAAGGGCTGAGTGCAGTCTCACGTTTCATGGGACATTGTTCAGTGCAATAACGTTTGAGGGCTGCTAGGCCCAGCACTTTCATGTCTCCTTCCTGAATTTTAGAATAACTTTCCTCTATTTTTAATAGCCTCATTTTAGCGGTCTAGTATCTTCTACATTGAGAAACTTCACTTTATTGACGGGGTGTCTCCAGTTAGGCTTCATGCCCAGCCCTTCTCCTCAGGTGTCCCAGCCTCACCACCGCTGCAGCCCGTCACCCTCCCTCTGTCTTTCTCCATCTTATTGACTTGTCCTTCCCTTCATCATCTTCCTACTGTCCTCTTCTGAGTACTGCGCCCCTCGTGTCCCTGTCTGCTCTGGAAGGGCAGCTCTCACTGTGACTTGCTCTCGCCTCTGTTTGCAGGGCAGTGCTGCTTCATGGTAGTCGAATTTAGCTTTTCTTTTCTAGACACTGCTCACCGACACTTGAGAAATAAAGATTTTTCTAAGCACCATGACAGATTCTAAATTAGGGCAACTTTCTTTTATAGGGAACCTGTCACTTATTAATGCTCTACTGAAGTTTTACGAGTCATGGCTCTAGTTAGCACAGGATGTCCTCAGCTTCTCCTTAACCTTTTCTTGTCAGGACCCCTGTGTTCTGTTTTGAGTCTTGTGTTGGCCGTGGCCCACTATGACTTTCTTATTTCAGAAATAGCTACCATCTGACAGAGTTGTTAAACATACTTTGAATTTTGATGTGATTTCTTTGTCAAATTATAATTTCCTAATGGCCAGTTTTTCCTCCCAAAGTTTCTTTCAGACCTACCAATATCAGTTCGACTTACCTTCCTATCTTACAGTCTACTGTTTCTTACCTTTTGGACTATGTTCTATCTAGATAAAACCTTTTGTGTCCTGTTATCATGCCTGAAGCTCATTAACCTCATAATTTTTCAGTTTTTCTCTGGGGAATAGGCAACTGTATGCATAGATGTGCACAAACTATTCACTTTTAGTTTATTAAAAATACTTTTTTTGCAGGGCATGGTGGTGCATACCTTTAATCTCAGCACTCAGGAGGCAGAGGCAGGCAGGTCTCTGTGAGCCCCTCCCCCCCCCCAAGCCAGCCTGGTCTACCTAGCAACTTCCAGGGCAGCTACATAGTGAGAGCCTGTTCCCTCCACCCCCCCCCCCCCCCCCCAAAAAAAAGCCTCACTTCTTTTGTTCAAGTTCTTTTCTCCCCAGATAGGAATTGAGTGATGTTTACATTTTCTGTTTATTTCAGATGATGATGCTAGGACTGAAAATGGAGCGCTAGCTCCAAAGCAGGAAATTCCTCCGGCAGCAGAATCTCATGAAGTTCCTGGAGCTCTAAATATAGGTGTTCCTCAGATTTTTAAATATGGAGAAACCTGTTTTCCCAAGGGCAGGTTTGAAAGAAAGAGAAATCCCTCTCGAAAGAAACAACATATATGTGATGAATGTGGAAAACACTTCAGTCAGGGCTCAGCCCTGATTCTTCATCAAAGAATCCACAGTGGGGAGAAACCGTATGGATGCGTTGAGTGTGGGAAAGCATTCAGCAGAAGTTCCATCCTTGTGCAGCACCAGAGAGTCCATACTGGAGAAAAACCTTACAAATGTCTTGAATGTGGGAAAGCCTTTAGTCAGAATTCTGGGCTTATTAATCACCAGAGAATCCACACTGGGGAGAAACCTTATGAATGTGTTCAGTGTGGAAAATCATATAGTCAAAGCTCAAACCTTTTTAGACATCAAAGGAGACACAATGCAGAAAAACTTCTGAATGTTGTGAAAGTTTAAGAAATTAGAAAAAATTAAATCATCACTCAGGTCTTTTTCTTCAGAAATGAAGACAAAATGAAAACCATGAAATGATACAGAAAAGCTTTTTTCCCTGTTGACTGGCAGAAAATTCACTGGGAAATACAAAAACAGAAATCTCCATTCACCGTTATTATTTTGTCTTGAAAGAAATGGTGTCACAGCTGCCTAGACACTGAGATCTTAAGCAATTCAGGTGTTAATACCTAAATTTTCCATGTGACATTTATAGTCTCTACATCCCTCCCACCCCTCCCACCCCACCCCCAAACAATGAACTACCTAATTCTTTGTCCCTTTCTTAAAATTTCCTTTTTCAGACAAATGCTTTATTTTTGTGTTGGTCATTGAATGTTTTGTGAGGATACATTCCTTTTTAACATAAAAGGCAACAGAGGAATTATAAAATTTGAAAACCTATCTTCAAGCGTTTAAAACTTACCTCTGGAATTTTACCGTTCCGTCTACTTTTGAGAAAATAGATGATAAAAGATGGCCAAAAGCCTCAAAGTAGAATGAGCCTTCAGCTCTCAGATGAGTGGTGGTAGTAGAACTTAAAAACTAAAGGGAAAGGTTAGGGAAGATACAGAAAATATTTCTGCTGTGATCACTGAAGTGAATCAGTTTAAGTACAGTCATCCTACAGGAAAACTCAAGGACTGCTTTTTTAGTTTGTGAGCATCTTACTAAGGGAACCATTTTCCTCTGTAAAACGAGACAATTGTAAAGGTGAAAGGAAAACACTAAGGAAGGATTTGTAGCAAATGGCAGTGTCGAGAGGCAACTGTAAGGTTAAGGTCATGGTATGTCTTGGCCTTTAGAGGAAAACTCACAGCTCTAACCATTATATTGCCTTTATCCTTGTTAAGGACAGAAAATTCCTTGACAGGTGGGCAGCAGGTATCAGGTTTGCTATTTTTATTCCCTTGGTACAAAAGGGTTGAACACCGGGCTAAAATAGCCATGCATTTATTATTAAGCAGCTTCTCCCGACAGTGAACCTTGCTAGGTACTGTAGCCCTTCCATAAGTAGGTAGGCGTCTATTCCACTGTGGGTCATGAGGGTTGGTGTAAGGCTCTCTCATGTGGTTAGCCTCATTCCCCATGGGCATTCCCAGGTTACCTCTGAGATTCTCAGAGCTGTAGGTCTCTTACCAGTGTGTTGGGTTTGAATGGAGAGGACTCAACTGAGAGAGCCACCCAGCTCGCCAGCATTCTTCAGAGGTGAGTTCAAGATACACTCTTGCAGTTTGAAGGTTTATGAATCATTAAAAAAAACTTTCTAGTAGCATTTCGGTTGTGACTACATGTTAAGTCAAATGGACTGTTCTTTAAAAATAACTAGGATGTTAACAACTAGTTTATTAACTGTCAGAATTGATTGAACCTTTTTTTTAATTTACAGTCTTAACATGTCTTTAAAAAAATGTATGAAATACATTGTAGTAATAGGATTATATGCCTTGGCTGAGAATCCCAGGTACTGTGATTCTGATGTTTAATGGAAAACTCCGGAAGTAAAATATTGGCTGTGAAAAGGGGATTTTTTTGTGTGTGAGACAGGCATTGTTACATGGAAAATGATCCATGCAAGTGCAAATATTTCATAATTCCAGAGATTAGGGTTATACCTGGTGCTTGGATCAAATTTTAAAATGAAAAGTGAGGTTTGCATGAGCCTGTTGAAAAACAGTAATAAATGCAAGGCCAGCTGGTGGAGGAGTGAAGCAGAGTGAACCTTGTTCATAGATTCTGATAACAATTATAAGAAATGTGCTTTATAGATTAAGATTTATTAAGTATAAATATGTAGTAATGATATAATGTATTTTTAAGTTATACAAGAAAATGTAGGGACTCTTTGGTCTTTCTTCTCTGTGGCTGAGAGGAAGCAAGTTAATGTCCAATAAAGCTGTAAACTCCTCTGCTGTAAGGTAAAGTGACCTAGAGTGGATGGACTGATTTATTTATGACTGGCTTCTTTCCAAGTAGGTTTTGAGGTGGTGCATTGAAAGACAGACTGCTGGGATGACAGAATTCTTGTTTTAGTAGGTAAGAGGCAAGTAGCCATTCAGGCGGGAATGTCAGTGATCTTATAGCTTACCTGTATGCAGGAAGCTTCTCTGGGATAGATTTGCTGCAAATGCCAAAGGTGTTTGGTAATGTCAAAGCACAGAAAAGTTAGCATTAGAGTGGGCAAATATGCTCAGATACCTGTGTGTTGGGAAGGAAGCTAAGACAGGCTCTGTGGGCAAAGGGAACTGGACCAGGAAACCTGGGTGTGATAAACAGGAAAGGAAGTGATGAGATACAGACTTACCCCTCTTTTGCTAGACTAAATAGGTCCTTGCTAGACAAATTAGATGTACGAAAACTCTTCAGTGATTTATGACTTCATCCACACTTATACCCACACAGATCATCATCATAAGTTTTGGAGGTGCCTAGTCTCTGATGAAGTAGTCATGTGGCAGGTGCCAAGCAGTGGCCTAACCACCTGTTTGATTAGCAGATGCATAACTATGTTAGGGCATACACATTGCTGATATACTGCCCAATATAAGCTGTTAGGTTGTTTAAGTCACACCCAATTGACATTTGGTCATTTAGCAATGTCTTACCTTTGTGTAAGCTTAGGGAAGGTTACTTGTATTGAAATAATGTGCATGTTAAGCTTTGGACTGGAATACCTAATATCACCAAGATTTGTAGACTAGAAAAACAAGATTCAGACATCATGTGACTTGGATGTGGCCACCTAGTCCTGTGAACTCCAAGGCCAGGGTTTTTGTTCACTGTGTCATGGATAATGACTTAAATCCTGTTTGGTAAGCACTACATTTTTGTTTTACAGTTAACAAAGGAGAGCTATTGTACATACACATTTGAGTTTTTCACAATATAGAAAAAAAATGAAAAGGGGACATTTTCTTCGTCATAGAAATGGTGGTAATTTGGTTTATTGTCCTTTGAGATTTAGCTATTACTTGTTTAATCAAAAATATGTTAATAGCTCACCCTAGGGTTGTATACAGGCACAACTGAAGTGCTTGTCCATGAATTAAAATTTATTTTCAACCGTCACACGAAGTAGGTACATACCTCCAACGTTCATCTACTGCACTGAGACTTGCTTTCCCTCTGCAAATGGATGTAGACATTTTTATAGTTGCATAGTATCCCATTGCATGAATATAATTGCAGTTCATCTAACCAACACCATATTGATGGATTATTAGGTTCTTTATAGATTATAGGTATGGTTAACATCCATATACATAACATTTTACTACCTGTGTGGGTATTTCTATAATATAAATAACTAGAAATTGGTTTATTGAGTCAGAGAATGCCTCTTTGACAATTGGGGAAATACAGTGAAAAATTACACCATTTTGCAACTCTCTGCCGACACCCATCAGTGCTGTGCATCCTTCAGATGCCTTGCCCATCTTATAGGCCATTTTTTTTTTCCCACTTTTTTGTTGTGCCTTTGGTTATTAGTAAGAAGGAACATTGGCTATTTTTATGTTCTGTTGTGATTGCTCTTGCCCAATTTTTTTAAATTATGAGAGGATAAACCACTGTGGTTCTCATTATACAAAACTTAAAATGGACAAATATAAAAGTAGAGAGACCATTTTCCCCAGGGCTTCTAGTTGCTTCCACTTCCCAGGTTGGCATCCATCCTAGATGTTTTCACACATTTCCATAAGAATATGCAGAAACATGGATACAGTTTTTAAATAAGATTATATATGAGTTTTAAGATCTTTGTCTCATATTTTGTTCTTTAAATTTATTTAATGATTAATGGGACTAAGTGGTATGAAAATACTATTTCCTTCTTTTGCTGGTCTTTGCCAAAGTAAACATCTTATACAGATGTCTTTGCACATCTTTTGTGTATTTTAGATTGGAGTCCTAAAAGGTATGTTGCGTTAAAAAATGTTTACTGTTTGACACATCCTCCTTAGTCTTCCAAAAGACATGTATACATTCACCAACTATAGAAAATGCTACTTTCTTCACATAGCCTTGCCTATACTTGATAGTCTTTATCTGTTAGGCAAAAGGAGGAGAGGAAGAAATAAAGAGACTGTCCTCATTTTGCATTTCCCAGATGGTGAGGTTGGGGTTCTTTCTGTGTTTATTGGTCATTTATTATAATTTCATCAGGGATTGTTTATTCCTATCTTTTACTGCCTTTGTACTGGGTTACATGTGGGTTTCTGTTTGTTCCGCATCTCTTCCCTCATCTTTGGTAAGAAAACCCTTATTTATTGTGGTTAACCCATTCCGTATGGCTTAGGTGAGCACATGACCAGGCCTGGCCTCCTGAGTCCCACAGCACCCGAGCCACGCTGATTAAAGAACAGGCATGTAATTTAGCAGGCTAAGGAGAGCCCTCAACAGTACTGCTGGGACTACTGGAAAGAAGGCTTTGCGGAGACCCCAGAAACCAAGGGCAGTGGAAGCCTGACTTGCACCGGTTGGAGAAAGTCTAGCTGAGGAGAAACTCAGAGGCTGGCAAAAATGGTGAGAAAACTTAAGTTCTGATGTCATTTTCTGGAGGCCCTAGATCCAGCTGTGCCTAAAGCCTGCCCTACCTCTGGACTTTAAAGTTTTGTGAGCCAATAAAGTCCCTTTCTTGTCTAAGATAATTGGATTTGGCTTCGATCCTGATTAATATAGGTTATTTGTATTTTCTTATTGATTTGTAGAAAACATTTGTAATTTTAAATTCTAGACTTATATTTCATGCATTATATAAGTTAATAAAATTAGCACGGCCTTCCATGATTTGGGCTGTTTACCTCTGCCATTTGTTCCTTTGCTCTCCCTCCTCTCAGTCACACACCGTTCACATGGACTCCACACTCTAGCGGTCCCTGAGTGGTGTTCATGTCTCAGCAGCTCTCGTCCTTCCAGATTCATCTCATCTAGCTCTGTTACACTGCTGACTACCTGCCTGGCACCACTCTGAGGACCTTTCCCACCTACAGCTACTACTGTGGTCCTCGGAGCCCTTCACCTACATGGTGGTTTGGGGCCCTCATTTTATTCTTGGCTTGTGATTTTGGAACTGTACAGGCCCAGTACCTGATTGAAAATAATTTTATACACACAAAATACATACATACACACACAAAATTGTGTGTGTGTAAATGCAGATGAAATACAGAAAACATCAAAGTGTTTGGATGCTACTCAGATCATGGACTCAGTCTGACTTTGGGGTGCTCTTTATTTTTAGACTTCCTGTCATATTTCCTCCATAAGAAAATACATAAAGAAGGATTTTAGTATGTGTGGTGGCACACGCCTTTAACCTCAGTACTTGGGAGGCAGAGGCAGACGGATCTCACTGAGTTCAAGGCCAGCTTGGTTACATAGTTCCAGGTCAGCTACAGGGAGACCCTGTCTCAAAAAAAGACCAATAAAAAAGAAAAATCAATCTTAAATTTCATATGGAAACATACACAGGCACACACATAGGATAGGGACTAGAGAGATGGATCAGCAGTTAAGAACACTGGTTGCTCTTTGGCCATTGCATGACACGGATGCACTTACATGCAGGCAATACGCTCATATACATAAAAATGATAATGTAAATATTTTTTGGATAGCCAAAAAATCCTGAACAATAAGAGTTGGAGGTATCACCATCCCTGATTTCAAATTACACTACAGTGCTACAGTAATAAAAATAATATGGTACTGACATAAAAACAGACACACTAATCAGTGCAGTAGAATTGAGGTCCAGATTTAAATCCATGCACTTACAGCTACCTGTTTTTGATAAAGAGGCACAAAGACACATTGGGGGAAAGCATCTTCAACAAATGGTGCTGGTCAAAGTGGATAACTACATGTAGCTCTCACCATTCAAAGTGGATAACTACATGTAGCTCTCACCATTCAACTCAACTCTAAATGGATCAGGGCCCTCAACGTAAGATCTGACACTGAAACTGATAGGAAGTGGGAATAACTGAAATTTATAGTCAAAAGAAAGAACTTTCTGGATGGGATCCCAATAGTGCAGGCATTAAGACCAACAATTGACAAATGGGATCTTATGAAACTAAGATGCTTTTGTACAGCAAAGGACGCCATCATTTTAGTGAAGAAGCAGTCTATAGAATTTTTAAAAATCAAATACAAAAAAGAATCTGACAATTTAAAAAATCAAATACCAAAAAACATTAAAAATTTGGCCAAGGAACTAAGCACCAAGTTCTCAAAAGATGAAGCACACATGGTTAAGAAATATTTTTTAAAATGTTTGCCATCTTTAGCTGTCAGGGAAATGAAAATAAAAACAGCTTTGAGAGTTCATCTTATCCCAGTCAGAGATTCATCCCAGGTGAGATTCAAAAATGATGACAACATGCTGGCAAGGATGTGGGGAAAGGGGAACACTTAATTGCTGCTGGTGGGAGAGCAAACTCGTTTGGGCACTATGGAAATGAGTGTGGACATTCCTTAAAAAGCCAGAAAGATCTACCACATGATCCAGCCAAACCACTCTTGAGCACATACCCAAAGGACTAGAGATATCCTACTAGAGATACCTGTTCATCCATGTTCATTGCTGCTCTATTCACAATAGCCAGGAAATGTAAACAACCTAAATGTCCAACAGATGAATGTGTAAAGAAAGTTTGGAACATTTATACAATGGAATATGCAACTATGTTAAGAAAAATGAAATTAAAATTTCACATAAACAGATGAAGCCAGAAACAATCATCGTGAGTGAAACCTAGAAAGACAAATGTCATATATTCTCTTTGATAAGTGGATGGTTAGCTTTGAATCTTTAGATATGTGTGTTTCAATTGAAAATACATAGAGGTCAGGAAATGTAGTAAGAGGCCATGGGGGAGGGTACTTCATGGGTGAGGAGATAGAATGCAGTGAAAGAGGAAAAGGAATAATGGAACACGAAGGGTTAAATGGGGTGGGGGATGGGAAAGTACAGGAAGGAGTATGAGGAGGGGTAACTAACACTACTAAAAGCCTTTTGAAAAATTCAAATGGAAACCTACTGTAGAAGTTTCTTAATGTATATACATATACAATCTAAAATATTTAAGTGGAGATACCCTATAATGGGGAACAATGCCCCATTGCCACACAGCCTGGCAAAAAGTCCAGTGTCAGGAATAGCCTCCTTAGAGTTGTTGATGTGGAAGGAGGGGGGTCCTCAGAGACCCTCAAACAGCACTTGTTATTGCCATTGCTCTGGGTTAACTACTAGAACTTGACAGTAAGACCCTATTGCTGAAGACATTACATACTTGAGTTGTAGAACAGGCAAGGAGAAATCAAGCTGGTATTCAAAGCTTCATCTCTATGCCTAGCTTTCACAGTGCTTGAAGGTGCTGTGTACACAACCAGAAGAGAAAAGTAATTATCAACCTTAACCATCTCAACTCTGCAATCTACAATAATGACTGGCCTGGCAAGATGTGCCCCCTGGTGCAATAGTGGTTTGAATATTAAGGAAGTAACCAACAATTTTCTCTTTGGGCTTAAGACCTTCACAAGATGGGGCCCATACCTGGCACTGTCACCAGGGCCAAGAACCTATGGCTATACAGGTCACAGGCAGTTAGGGAGAACCTACAACTATTATCCCAAGAAATGGACACGGTATTAAACCGGCTTCTAATGACTTATTGTTATATACGTTAATGCATCTCTGAACTCACCAGAGAAACTTCTTGCAGCAGGATGATGGTTAACAGAGAGATCCACAATTGGTTCAACATGGAGAGAATAAGAGACTGCAGAGTGCTTAGCCCTAAATGGGACACTTAAATCACACCTTCTCCTCCCAAGGTTCAGAGATCATTGCAGAAGAGGGGCAGAAAGCTTTTAAGAACCAGAGGTGGTAGATGATTATGGAAAGTGTTTTCCTGACAGCAGGGCTGTTGCACATATGAACTTACAGCAATTGTGACAACATGCACAAGACCTATGCTAATTCAAACCAGACATACAGGGGGGTCACAGTTAAGAATTTGTCTTGAGTCTCAAAGGAGACTTTCGCCTTTCCACAGTGTTGGGAAGGTTAAAGACTATGATGACCTTTAAAGTTGGACTGAATGCATTTTGCATTATGAGATAGACATGAGTCTCTGAAGGCCAAGTTGGAATGACTTAAAAATGTCTGCCTGACAAAGTGACAAGGAGTGGCTTTTGATGACCTAAGAGACACAACTTCAGCCATGTGAGGAAGGACTTTCCAATGAGGCTTAACTCAAGAGGGAATACCAACCCTGGATATGGATGCCACCATCCCATAGGCTGTGATCCTAAACTAAATAAAAAAGGAGAAAGTGAGGTGCTGGGGAGACAGCTCAGTGGGTCAAGTGCTTGTTGTGCAAGTGTGAAGTCCTAAATTCATACCCCCAGAACTCACATAAAAGCTGGGCTTGGTGACACAGGTATGTAACCCCACTGCTGATGGGAAGGAGACAACTCCCAAGGGTTCACTGGCCAGCCTGTCTAGCCAATTGGTAAGCTCCAGGTTCAGTGAGAGACCCTGTTTCAAAAAATGAGTTGGGAGCTGGAGAGATGGGCCAGCAGGTAAGAGCAACTGCTGCTCTTCCAGAGGACCCAAGTTCATTCTGAGCACCCACATTGCAGCTACCATTTGTAACTCCTATTCCAAGGGACCTGATGGCCCCTCCTCTGGTCTCTGCAGATATTGCATGCATGTGGTACACATACATACATGCAGCCAAAATAGACATACACATAAAATAAAAATAAAGAGGAAAGCAAATGTACTAGTGTCTTTCTCTGCTTCCTGACTGTGGACAGAATGGGATCAGTTGCCTCACAATCTGAGTGCTGTAACTTCCCTGCCATGATGGACTGTGCCCTCAAATTGTAAGCCAAAGCAAATCTTTCTTTAAATTGCTTCTGTTCGGGAATCTTGTTACAGCAACAGCCAATACTCTAGGAAAGCTGATCAGTGACCTCAAAGACGAGACAAACAAGCAGAAGTCATTGAGGTCCTGGGAGGAAAATCAGCAACATAGAGGAAAAAGCAAGATGGATGAGAAATCAGTAATACAGATGAAAAAGTGAGCAACATTTCCATGCAAGGCAATTGAGAGTTTGTAGATTAAAAAACAACCCAAATAGCAAAATCGGAAATAAAAAAATTCCGTGAAACAAAATTAAAACCATGGTGGAAAGAATCATCAGTCGATTTGACTAAGCAGAAGATAGAATACTAGACATGGAGGACAAGGTCAAGGAAATCCTACACTCAAATATCAGTAAGAAAAAACAGAAAAAAAAACCACCTGAACATGATCACAATGTCCAAGAACTCTGTAATAATCCACAAGCTAACAGCTTGTGGGTGAGTGCACACCCAGCACTTGGGAGGCAGAGGCAGGTGGATTTCTATGTGTTCTGTGAGTTCAAGGCCATCTCGGATAACATTGCAAGTTCCAAGCCAGCCATGGCTATGTAGCAAACCCATCTCAAAAACCAAAAATAACCACATCAGATGTCTCATCAACAACTCTGTCAAGAAAGCATGAAAAAAACGTATTTAAACCTGAAAGTACATAATGGCTAACAAAATTATATCCAGCAAAAATATCTTTTTAAATTGATGGGAGAAATAAGGACATTTTGAGGAAAGTAAACTAAGAAGGTTCCACAGAGGAGGAAGACAGTCTCAATCATGAGCCCAGGAAAGAACAATTTTCATGAGAGGAACAGAAGTACAATGGAGATTGTGAGGATGTACCATGATTGTCAACCTGACCAGATCTGAGCTCTATAATACCAGAATTAATGGGACAGCTTCCTTCTCTACAGATCAGTCACAAAACTGCTGTGATCTGAGGAGCCATGGAAAGCTGATTCCAGTTTAGAACAGACTCCAGGAATCATCAGTGTTGATCCTCAGCAGCAGGCACCCAGCAAGGACTCTGCAGGACTAACTCCGCTGGATCCAGCTCCCCCCGCCCCAGTGACGGTCCTCAGTGACAGTCCTCAGTGACGCCCTTCTCAGTGACGATCCTCAGTGATGCCCTCCTCGGTGACGATCCTCAGTGACGGTCCTCAGTGACGCCCTCCTCAGTGACGGTCCTCAGTGACGATCCTCAGTGACAGTCCTCAGTGACGGTCCTCAGTGATGGTCTTCAGTGACAGTCCTCAGTGACGCCCTCCTCAGTGACGGTCCTCAGTGACGGTCCTCAGTGATGGTCCTCAGTGACAGTCTTCAGTGACGCCCTCCTCAGTGACGGTCCTCAGTGACGGTCCTCAGTGACGCCCTCCTCAGTGATGGTCCTCAGTGACAGTCCTCAGTGACGGTCCCCAGTGAAGGTCCTCAAGGACAGTCCTCAGTGATGCCCTCCTCAGTGATGATCCTCAGTGACGGTCCTCAGTGACGGTTCCCAGTGAAGGTCCTCAGTGACAGTCCTCAGTGACGGTCCTCAGTGACGCCCTCCTCAGTGACGGTCCTCAGTGACGCCCTCCTCAGTGACGGTCCTCAGTGACGGTCCTCAGTGACGCCCTCCTCAGTGACGGTCCTCAGTGACGGTCCTCAGTGACGCCCTCCTCAGTGACGGTCCTCAGTGACAGTCCTCAGTGACGGTCCTCAGTGACGCCCTCCTCAGTGACGATCCTCAGTGACGATCCTCAGTGATGCTCCTCAGTGACGATCCTCACTGAGATCTCAGTGACACCCTCCTCAGTGACGATCCTCAGTGACGGTATCCTCAGTGATGGTCCTCAGTGACGATCCTCAGTGACGATCCTCAGTGACGGTCCTCAGTGACACCCTCCTCAGTGACGGTCCTCAGTGATGCCCTCCTCAGTGACGGTCCTCAGTGATGGTCCTCAGTGACGTTCCTCAGTGACGCCCTCCTCAGTGACGGTCCTCAGTGACACCCTCCTCAGTGACGGTCCTCAGTGACAGTCCTCAGTGATGGTCCTCAGTGACACCCTCCTCAGTGACGGTCCTCAGTGACAGTCCTCAGTGATGCCCTCCTCAGTGACAATCCTCAGTGACGGTCCTCAGTGACGGTCTTCAGTGATGCCCTCCTCAGTGACGATCCTCAGTGACAGTCCTCAGTGACAGTCCCCAGTGAAGGTCCTCAGTGACAGTCCTCAGTGACGATCCTCAGTGACAGTCCTCAGTGACGATCCTCAGTGACGATCCTCAGTGATGGTCCTCGGTGACGCCCTCCTCAGTGACGGTCCTCAGTGATGCCCTCCTCAGTGACGGTCCTCAGTGACGGTCCTCAGTGACGATCCTCGGTGACGGTCCTCAGTGATGGTCCTCAGTGACGGTCCTCAGTGACGGTCCTCAGTGACGATCCTCAGTGACGGTCCTTAGTGACACCCTCCTCAGTGACGGTCCTCAGTGACAATCCTCAGTGATGGTCCTCAGTGACAGTCCTCAGTGATGCCCTCCTCAGTGACAATCCTCAGTGACGGTCCTCAGTGATGGTCTTCAGTGATGCCCTCCTCAGTGACGATCCTCAGTGACGGTCCTCAGTGACGGTCCTCAGTGACGGTCCTCACTGATGCTCCTCAGTGATGGTCCTCAGTGACGGTCCTCAGTGACGCCCTCCTCAGTGACGATCCTCAGTGACGGTCCTCAGTGACGGTCCTCAGTGACGCCCTCCTCAGTGACGATCCTCAGTGCCGGTCCTCAGTGACGGTCCTCAGTGACGCCCTCCTCAGTGACGATCCTCAGTGCCGGTCCTCAGTGACGGTCCTCAGTGACGCCCTCCTCAGTGACGATCCTCAGTGCCGGTCCTCAGTGACGGTCCTCAGTGACGCCCTCCTCAGTGACGGTCCTCAGTGACGATCCTCAGTGACACCCTCCTCACTGATGATCTTCAGTGATGATCCTCAGTGACACCCTCCTCAGTGACGGTCCTCAGTGACAGTCCTCAGTGACGCCCTCCTCAGTGACGATCCTCAGTGATGGTCCGCAGTGACGCCCTCCTCAGTGATGGTCCTCAGTGACGCCTTCCTCACTGATGATCTTCAGTGAAAGTCCTCAGTGACACCCTCCTCAGTGACAGTCCTCAGTGATGCCCTCCTCAGTGATGCCCTCCTCAGTCCACAGTCCTCCCTGGACTCCCTAGGGGAACTCTGCAGAGCCTCCTCAGTGCCTGACTCAGCGCTGAACACCAGAGCAGCAGATTACTCAGCAGGGTCCCCAAGCACCTTCTCAGGAGCCTCTTTCTGGCCTCCTCAAGTGGAACTCCAGGATCCGAGTACTCAGCTGTAACTCTGAACGTCTTCAGGACCTGCCTCCTTCATCCTAATGCTTCAGGATGGAAATCTTCAGCTCAAGCTTCAGTGCTGACCCCTGGGCAACAAACTCCTTCTTGCTGGACTCTGCAGCACGTGAATTTTCAGCGCCCAAATATGTTTCTATTTTTCCTTACATTTTAGGCTGACCTCCATCCAAGCAAAGCAGCCAAAGTCTAAGTAATTCACCTGATTTCTATCTTTAGTCACCAGGAAAATTTCCCTCCTTTTTTTCTCAGTATCAGTTTATGTCTGAAAATGCACTGGTGTACACCCAGAATGCATTGTAATTACTGGTGGTTATAAAAGAATGAGTCCACAGCTGACCCTTAGATTGCTGAGGAAGTTCCCTGCAGAACAGTTCATGACAAGTGGGACACCATTCTGGGACATATAAGATCCACCTCTTGCTGGGGCACTGGGAAAGTCTTCAGTACTAAAAATATGTGTTAAATCACTGGTAGTGTTAATGATAAGTTTTTAAAATATGTGCTTTTAAGCACTCCTGATGTTCATTTTCTGGCAAACAAGCAAAGATGTTGGGAGAGCAGTAACTTGACTCTGCCTTGCTGCCCTGGCTAACTTTAAAGGACCGTCAGGCCAGGCAGTGACACATGCCTTTAGTCCCAGCACTCTGGAGGCAGGGGCAGGCAGATCTTTGTGAGTTCAAGGCCAGCCTGGTCTACACAGTGAGTTCAGGCCAACTGGGGCTATAGAGAGACCCTGTCTCAAAAAGACCAAAAAAAAAAAAGGACCGTCAGACAACACTCCCCCCTCCAATTCCTGCCTATACACAGTAATGTCTGTTAAAATGTTGATTGGATAATCATTGGGAACGACTTAAAGTACATGCTAGTAGAGCATATCAAATAATAACTAGAAATATAACGAATTTAATCCCATTTTTCAGTTGAAAGTTTTGCATGAATGTTACTTGTTATCAATATGGATGCTAGAAATAAGAATCTATGAATATTTCCACTAGACAAACAAGACCAAGCTGTCCTTTTATTTTTAGATAGACTATTCTATGCAAATTAATCATGTAAATAATAAGTTTAGCAACTGCATATGGAAAATTGTCATCTCTACACTCATATTTTCTGACAGTAGACAGGTGTGTAATTTCCCTACACCAAGCAATTCTCTGGACAGCAGCTAGATGGTCTACAATTCAATTGTAATACTATCTACATAGAATTATCACAGAGCCTTAAGGTTAAGGTCTCAATTCCATCTACCAACTTCAAAGATTGTGTACCTATTTTTTTTCTACTGGTGCTTTTGATTGGATATATGTCAAAGGTTCTTACAAATTCATTTATGGGTTTATTTGCTAAAATGGTTCACTGAACTCAGGAAACCAGTTTACTTACTAGATTAGTGGTTATTATAAAAGAATATGTCTCATGATCATCCAGGTAGAAGAGATGCATAAGACAAGGTGTTTGAGAAGGGACACATCTTCCATTTCAGGAATGCTGCCTTTTCATTTCAACAGTCTGGATGTTATGGATCCTGTTCTTTAGGCTTTCTAAGGAGGTTTCATTACATATATGTAAATAAATGATTGGTCATTGGTGATTTAACTTAATCTCCAACTCTTCTCCTCTCGAGAGGGCAAACTAGGGTAGAATGGGACTGAAAGTTTCACTTTTCTAAGTTTTCTCCCCCTGACAACCAACCCCCATCCTATGGGTCTTAGGCCTTTCCAAAATCACTTCTTCAACAACTTTTCATGTGATTGAAAAGGGTTTGAATCAACAAAAGACATTCTTTTCATCTTAATTGTTCTTATAACTTAGGAAAACCCAAGGGTTTATGCCAGAGATCATAGTCAAACACAGATGCCTTCCCTTATCCCTTGTTTTGTGAAGATTTTAGTTACCTTGTTAACCTTGGTATGAGAACATAAATGGAAAATTCTAGAAATAAGCAATTCAGTTCAGGAGCAGTATAATGAAATTTTGAACCATTCTGCACATCCCCCAGGATGTGAATCATTGCCTTGTCTGGGGTGTCCATTTGCATATACTATTACCCCATTATAGCTGTCTTGGTCATCAGATTCACTGTCTTCTTATCACTTCTGTTCAGGTAACCCTTACTTTACTCAGTAATGGCCTCAAGATGCAAGAGTAGTGATGCTGGCAATTGATATATGCTAAAAAGAAGACAATGTATTTCCTGTAAGTGAAAAAGTGAAAGACATTCACTTAAGAAAAAAACCAGTCTATTCTAGGAATAAGATCTACAGTAAGAATGAATCTTCTGTGAAATTGTGAAGAGAAAAAAAATTCATTATTGTTCTGGTAGGTCAAACTGCAAGTGATGGCCATGGTGCACAATACATGCGTATGGAAGGAACGGGGGTCAAGAGTATAGTGGCTCCCAAGTGAGACAGGAAGGCCAAAGTCCCTCAGATGCCCCAAAGCTGCTATGGGACTTTTGCTTTGACTATAACAGGACTTTCCACACTACAACAGCTGACTCTTCCCTCTTTCAGGGGCTTCAGTTGTCTCCATTCTACCCTGTAAAAGACCCCTTGCCTATCCACAACCAACAACTGGAGGAAATCTGTAATCAATAGGACACGATGAATGTGAACCTACTCCTTTGCTGTCCTTCCTCCCATTCTTACCTGGTCAGCCCATGTACTGCTTGCAGCAGAAATACCAATAACATCTCTTCTGGATGGTTCTGCCTATTTATGATTTCTAAGTAGAGCAGATTGGCTGGTTGCTCTAGAACTGTTAGCACCAAGAATGGGTGATAATCTGAGCTGGGAGAGCTAACTCCAGCTGTTGGAAGAGTTCCAAGAACTGCGGGTACCTGATGGCTCTGGCTGTGAGAAGAGCAGTAGCTAACACTACTAAGATCTGAGAGTCACTGGCATTGAAAGTTTGAAGCTGTGAATGTTAGACGAACTGAGTGGCTCTAGCACTCAAAGTTTGGAGACGTTAATGCAAAGGAAGACACACTTTGCCTATTCATGGTCTATCTGAATTTAGCGAAATAATTATCAGCTGACTGATAAGGTTTCAGGCACCCACTGGGGGGCTCTGAGCACATACCCTAAGGGTAATGGGGAACACTGTATACCATACCACAGTATCACAGCTTCATTTTTGTTCAATGGATGATAAGAAGAGAAAAATCTTTTTGAGACAGAGTCTCCCTGTAGCTCCAGCTGGGCTGTAACTCACAATACAGACCAGACTAGCCTCGAACTCACAGAGATCAGCCTGTCTCTGCCTCCTGAGTGCTGGGACTAAGGCATGTGCCACTACACCCAGCTTCACATTTTTTTTGACATAAATTTCTTAAAAAAAAAAGTGATTTCAAACCAACAAAATCTTGAGCTGTGTAACTGAAAGTTAAACTATTTGTGGTGTACACCACAGGAACTTGCAAAAACTCACGCTTTCACTAGGAAAACAAAAATGAGATCACTACCACCAACAAATAAAGCTTCTGAGACAAAGGGGCATGGAGTTATCTACTTAGTAAACTTACTATCAGAATACCATAGCATGTTCACATTCAGGAAACTTATAGATACCTGGCATGAGCATAAGGTAGAGCTCTCCACCTGTTGGGGACATGTGTAATGTCAACATTAGTGCCATTTAAATAAGGGAATTTCAGGTTTCTCTACATTCTCTAGAAGAATTTCTGATATGCAGTTGGTAATTTAGCCTCAGTGAAGGTTTGAGAGTTTAAGATGCATATATTTCCCTCTGAATTTCATTTGAACCTCTCCACATTGAGTTTTAAAATATGGTAAGTTCTTCATTAATGTTATACATTTTTACAGTGACATAAATCTCTTGTTATGTCTCAATAAAAGATTATAGATTTTCTTAAGACTATAGAAAAGTATGATTTTGTTGATCCATTAAAAAAATAATGCATGATGCAATTTCCAGAACTTCAGAATTTTCCTAATATTAACAATTCTGAGCTCTAGCTTAAATTTTGTTATAAAAATTAGTTTTCTAATATTTTTAAAAATGTATCATGGGTTGGACATTAAAACCTTTTTCATGCTCATTAATAGCATTTGTAAATTTTTTGTTCATGTGTGGTATTCTCACATTTATCACACTGATGTGGTCTTCCTCAGAAGGGAGTTATGCATAATTAACAAGATCAGGTCCCTTAAAACTTCTGCTGCACTGAACAAGATAAGAGTTTCTCCTTCATGTGCATCCTCTGGTGTTCAGTAAGATCTGTGCCACTGCTGATGGTTTTCCCACATGTATCATGTTTGTAGTTTTTCACCAGTGTGGATTCTTTGATGGTTAATGAGATCCGAGCGCCGACTAAAGCTTTTGCCACAATGAGCACATGGGTATGGTTTTTCCCCAGTGTGGATTTTCTGATGTAGGATAACTGCTGAGCACTGACGGAAAGCCTTCCCACACTCATTGCATTTATACGGTCTCTTGCCCATGTGGATTCACTGGTGTTTAAAGCGGTCTGAATTCTGATGGAAACTTCTGGTGCATTGTGTATATACATACGGTTTTTCTCCTCTGTGAATTCTATGATGAAGGATAAGGTCAGAACTCTGACTAAAGGCTTTTTCACAACTATCACATTGATAGGGTTTTTCACCAGAATGTATTCTCTGATGTTCAGTGAGGTCTGAGCTTTGACTAAAACTTTTATTGCACAGATTACATGTATATGGTTTCTCACCAGTGTGTATTCTTTGATGCTTGATGAGATCTGAACAGCGACTAAAACTTTTGGAACAATCATTACATGGATATGGTTTTTCTCCAGTGTGAATTCTCTGATGAAGAATAAGCTTGGAGCTCTGACTAAAGGTTTTCCCACACTCATCACATTCATAGGGCTTCTCACCTGTATGAATTGTATAATGCTTAACAAGATCCGATCTTCGACTAAACATTTTACTGCATTGACTACATGGGTAAGGCCTCTCTCCAGTGTGAATTCGTTGATGATTAATAAGATCTGAAAGCCTACTAAAGGTTTTGATGCATTGATTACATGGATAGGGTTTCTCTCCAGTATGAATTCTTTGATGCAGAATAAGGACTGAGCTCTGATTAAAAGCCTTACCACATTCATTACATTTATAAGGTTTCTCTCCAGTGTGGATCCTTTGATGTTTAATAAGGTCGGAGTTCTGACTAAAACTTTTATTACACTGATTACACAGATATGGCTTCTCCCCAGTGTGGATTCTCTAATGTAGAATAAGATCTGAACTCTGACTAAAGGCTTTCCCACATACATCACACTTATATGGTTTCTCCCCAGTGTGGATTCTTTGATGCTTTATAACATCAGAACTCTAACTAAAATGTTTGTTACACTGGGTTACACATATATGGCTTCTCTCCAGTGTGGATTCTCTGATGTTTAACAAGGTCTGAGCGCTGGCTAAAACTTTTACTACAGTGACTGCAATGGTAGGGTTTTTCTCCAGTGTGAATTCTCTGAGCTCTGACTGAAGGCTTTCCCACATTCATTACATTTATAAGGTTTTTTCACCAGTGTGGACCCCACACTGTTTAATAAGATGTTTAATAAGATCTGAGCTCCAACTAAAACTTTTAATGCACCAATTACAAGGATAGGGTTTCTCTCCAGTATGAATTCTCTGGTGCAGAACCAGGGCTGAGCTCATACGAAAGGCCTTACCACACACATCACATTGATAAGGTTTCTCCCAATGTGTTCTCTGGTGTCTAATAAGGCCTGTACTCCAAGCCAAGCTTTGGTCACACTCATCACAGGTATGCTGACTTCTTTTAAAGAGGTTCTGGTCCTTTTCATTCAGTTTATTCCCAAAGTCACAGAACTCTTTTTCTTTTGACTTCTGGAGAACATCCTCCTTGGGGTTGCCAGACTCTTCAGTCTCAATTCCTGTCATTTCCTCCTCTGAAGCTGGCTCTCCAATCTTGATCTTAGTCTCACCATCTGGAACAACAAAAATATCCACATTGAAAATGTTCTCCATATTATAAGAAAAAGCAAACGAACATTTATATACTAATATCATAACACTGGGGGAAATGAGACAAAGTGGCCCCAGGTGATTAAGGCAGTGGAATGTTAATGCCATGGGGTGTGTATGTGCTGGACAGCTTCAGCTGCCAACTTGACACACTTGGGAAGGGGGAATTTCCTCTACAGGATTGGCCTGGGTGCAACTCTTTGAGGCCTTTTCTTTTATTCCCCCCAGCTGGCCTGGAGCTCACCATGTAGATCAGGCTGGCCTGGAACTCACAGTGATCTGCCTGCCTCTGCCTCCGAGTGCTGGGACTAAAGGCATGCAGCACCACACCTGGCACCCTCTCTCACTCTCTCCCTCACCCCTTAAAAGAAAGGACCAAGTCTTTATTACTTGAATTTGCAGAAATCGGTATTGTACAGGAGCTTTCTTCTTGCAATCTGATGGCTCTGATGTCAGTAAATCACTGAGGAAGGCCTTCCTGTGCCCGTGAGGCCTTCTCAGTCCAGTTGGCTGCTTTCTGCCAGCCACGGTCTTTTGTTTGGTTTAGAACAAGGTTCACTGTCTCAAATATGTTTGTCAAGATGAAGAGCTAAGAAAGTGATGTAGAACATATCTACAAATGCTTCATCAGTGCACTTGTGTTCTGTTGCCTGTCCCCTGCATTTCCATTGTCCTGCAGGCAGGAGTTTTAATGAATAGGGCTGTGGGGGGATGGGGTGGGAGAGGAACAGTCTCTCAGCGTAAGGATGAGGTCAGATGACCAGAACAGTGGCTTTGTGTGTCTGTGTGCACCTGCACAATTGTGTTTTTATATCTGTTGTTGTCAACTGTATCAATATATTTTTTAGCACCTCTATGATTTTGGCAAAAGGAATTCAGTGTATTATATGAGAAGAGTTTCTCAGTTCTAGCGGAGCTCTGACTGTGAAGGACAGGGCCAACGACACTGCTTTTGTTTCTCCCTTCTGAATTTCTTCTGCTGCCTCTGCCCAAAATGTAGCATTTTTCGTAGACATCAAATAATTTATTAATTATGGACATTAGATACAGGCGATGTTCTGACTTCACTGAGCAGTGAATCATAATACTTGCTCCTTTTTACAATTATGATTAAAATATCTTAGAATCATGTTTAAACCCAAAATTCTAAAAACAATAATTAAGACAGAACTGCTCAAAGACAGAACTGTGGATCATGTGCATCTCCAGTCAGGAAATTTCAGAGAATTACAGGAACTTGGGCAGAATGCGCATCTATTTCTCTCTGCTTCTGAAACTTCTTTTTATGTTATTTTTTTTCAATGTTTTATTGATTTTTTTGTGGATTTCATACATCTTAATCATATCTAACCCCCTTCTCCTATCTGCAACCCCCCATAGTCTGCCCACAGGATTTCATGGATTCTGTCATATATGTTAAGGTATATCAAGTTATTTGTGTCCCCAGATGTCCCTCAGTATGAATTCAGCCTGTCTAGAATCACTTCCTTAAAGATCAACTCTCCCTCACCCAGCAGTTAGGATAAAGCTGCCAATAGTTCCTTGGCTAGGGTTGGGGCCTCCTGTCCATTTCTCTAGTTATATGCTGGCTTTTGTCTGATTGAGTTTGCACAGGTCTTGTGTATGCTGTTGCCATTGCTATAAGTTCATACAAGCAAGTTCCCAGGTCATGTGGTCATGCACCACCCCCCACCGGCCCCTCTTACAATCTTTCTGCCCTCTCTTCCACAATGGTCCCTGAGTCCTGGGTGGGTGAGGTTTAATACAGGGGTCCTATCCATGCACTCTATAGTCTCTTATTCTCTACACTTTGGTGAGGCCTTTTCTTGATTGTTGAGTGATATAGATGGGCCGAGTCCACTGTGGGTCCTGCCACCCTGGGCAGGTGGTCCTGGCTTGTATAAGAAAGCAGGCTGAGAAATAAGCTATAAGCTAAATAAACCTTTTCCTCCCCAAGTTTTGTTTTGGAGACAGGGTCTCCCTGTAGCCCCAGCTGGGCTGGAACTCACTACATAGACAGGGTTGGCCTCGATCTCACAGAGATCCACCTGCCTCTGCCTCCTAGATTCTGAGATTAAGGGTATGCACCACCCTGCTCAGCTTCCCAAATTCTTTTTGGTCAGTGTTTTGCCACAGCAACAGAGAAACAGACTAATTCAGAAAGCAGGAGGGTCAGGGGTTCAAGGTCATTCTCAGTAAGTTTCAGGAGGCAAGTCCTACCAAGCTTGTTGCAAAGAAAGTGACACTTTCTGATGTTTAACTCACTTTAAAAAATAGGGCTGGGGAGATGACTTAGCAGTTAAGAGCACTGGGTGCACTTGCAGAGGACTTGGGTTCGATTCCTAGCACATACATGGAAGCTAACGACTGTCCATAATTCCAGTTTCAGGGGATCTAACACCCTCTTCTGACCTCCATGGGCACTGCATAACATTGGTGCACTTACATACATGCAGGCCATACACTCAATACACATAAAACAAAAATAATATTTTTTAAAAAAGCACACTAGGGACAGAAGTCAGGACTTGGCACCTCATACACAAATGTTCTACCAATGAGTTACACCTCAGTCCACAGTTAACTTTTAGCACTAATCACAGACACAAATTTGTATTTACTTATAAAAATGCTGTTTATTTCCATGCTATCTCATATAAGACTGCCTCCAGTAAGTCGTTTTACAGGGAAGGAGGTACAGCAGTGAGCTCACATACTTGTAATCCATGGGTCTTACTGCATATCCCATCATCCAGAAGAAAGTAGACTGAGATTACAAGAAAGGCTACATCTGAGTGCTGCCATAGAGGATGTGTCCTAGGCCAAAGGACAGTAGAGCTTTATCTTTTCCATGGCCAGAATACACACAGCATAGGAGCCAAGGGTGAAGGGGCTACAAGACTGCTTTCTCCTCCCATCACACACTTGACAATCCACTTAGGTGATTTTTGCCTTCCATCCCTAATCTTGACTTGGTAAATTTGAAGTCTAGTGCTCAATGGAGAGACGCTTCTACCATGGAACAAAGTATTTTTTATTGAATGTGCATCTCAGTCATTTAGGGCTCCTCATACTGGTAAAATTAGTGCTCTGAAAGACTGGTCCCAGTTCCGATGAAGAACAGGTTGCTACGAAGAGCAAGGAATCCAGAACTCAAGAGGAAGTCATGAGGTGCCTCCTCTTTCAAGTCTAATGGGTCCGAAAAACAGTACTCTGAAGAGCCTGTGAGAAGGCATCACCAAGGACTTAAATGATCCAGGAAATAAAGTTTATATTGCTGAACTAGTGAGTTGCCAAGATGCTGGCAGAGGATGGAAGAAGACAGGGTTATCAGCCTAGGCTTAAAGAACAGCATAAACAGTCACATTCTACATTAGGTCTTCCCCCATTTTCTTTGCTGCCTCATCTGGAGAGCACTAGAGGAAATCAAATCCTAGGTCTCCTATGGAAGTATGAATTGCACAGCGACTTGCATGCAAACAGAAGCTTAAGGAACTCTTCTGTTTTTTTTCCCATTGTGTTAGGAGTACAACACTCTAAACAAAGGGCAAAGTAAGTGAAGGGAGAAGACTGCAGTGGGTAGTCTCCTTTTACTCTTTCAAATCTACTATTTTTCCCCCCTCAAAAAATTGTGCCAGGGGTGCATTTACATACATGCAGGCAAAACACTCATACAGACAAAATTAAAACACAAAACAAAAACCTGAAGAAAATTGTGCCAGTTGTTATGACTTTTTAAGTTTGCTTTTTAAAGATTTATTTTTACTTTATGAGTGCTTCTCTGCGTGTATGTATGTGTGCCTGGTGCCTGCGGAGGCCAGATGGGGGTGTCAGAACCCCTGGAACTGGAGTTATAGCTGGTTGTGGGTGCTGGGAACCGAACCCAGGTACTCTGCAAGAGCAGCCAGTGCTTTCAACTGCTGAGCCACCCCTCTAGCCCCTCTACTATTTCCTCTGTGCTTGGCAGTTTGATGCTGATGACTACATACCTGGGGGTCTGTACCCTCTGCCTTGAAATTAGATTTGTGCAGTAGGGTAAAAGGAGTGGCCAGAGTCCTGGTCTGTCAACAGTGAGGGAGCTGCTGAAGTGTCAGGGCTAGCTACTGGGCAGACACACCAGCTGGCCACCTGTGTCCTTCCTTCTTGCTGGGCCAGGATCTGCACATACAGTCATCCTTCAGTATCTTCAGGGGTTGGTGCCAGGACCCCCTACACATACCAAAATCCACAGGTGTAAGAGCCCTTATGTACATGGCAGCTTTATAACCTGCACACACCCTCTCTTATGCTTTAATTCAATTCTAGATTACTTACAATCCCTAGTGCAATGTAAACAGTATATAGTTGCTATGTTGTATTGTTTTTTAAAAGAAATTATATTGTTTTTCACATTTATTTCCTGATTCTTTTGTCTTGTTTTGATTCTTTAAGATAGGATCTCACTATGTAGCCTGGGCTGGTCTGGAACTCAGACCTACCTGCCTCTGCTTCCTGAGTGCTGGGATTAGAGGTACACCACCATGCCTGGAATCCTGATTATGTTCAACCCAAGTTTTGTTCAATCTGTGGATTTGGAAACCATGGCTAAGAGGGGTAAACTGTATCTGTGATTCTTTTACCAAAGGCCAGAGCTCCTATCAAGTGGCTACATCCTTCAGCTCAGTATCTAGGACCAGTGAGTCAATCTCGCCCTTGATAGCAAAAGCCAAAAAGTGTAACAGCTTCCCATTTTTCTGCCATTCTGCCCCTTCTTTCCACAAACTTTGAATTATTCCATTGGAACAACCCATCTGTTTCCTACTGGAATCCTGACATATAATAATATATACAGTTAGTAATAACTAATAAGCTGTGACTTAATAAACACTTATCAGCAGTAAATATTTGTGGAATAAGTTAATTAAATTATTTAAGGATGCATGATCATTAGCAGTGACTATTTCTAGATGGTAGAGCTGTTGGGTACTTAAATTTTTTTTTGCCTTTTTGAGGCAGGGTATCCCTGTAGCCCTAGTTGGCCTGGAACTTGCTATGTAGACCAGGCTGGCCTTGAACTCACAGAGATCCTCCTGCCTCTGCCTCGTGAGTGCTAGGACAAAAGGTGTCCAAGCCCAGCAGGTTACTTAAATTTTTTGTAGGTTATTCTGTGTGATGTTAATTTGAACTGTCAATTTGATGAGCTCTGGAATCACCTGGGAGACAAGTGCCTCAAGCTCTACAGCTGTGACCTCTCCTCTGTAATGGACTGTAATCTTGAACTGTGAGCCAGAATAAATCTTTTCTCTTTTCAGGTACTTTTGTCAGGGTATTTTATCACAGCAACAAGAAAACTAACGTATTCTGTATTTTACAAATGGATTATAGTAATTGCATAACTCTGTAATAAAACATGTTACTTTGTACACATTCTGAAACCTAAATATAAGGAAAAAATATATCAGTTTTTTAAAACTGCAAGGGAGAGGCCCAATCCTGCAGTGCTTCTGGAAAGATGAGTGCTAGATGCCTTAGAACAGACACTCAGTGACAGATTCTAAATACACTAGAGAGACTAAGCAAAAAACAACAAAGACAATCAAAGACTGAACTGAGGCAGAAGACCTAGAAAGAATGAAACAGGGGCGAGAAGACGGATATGCAAAGCAGAACAGTGGTAAGGGGGAGACCAAAGCCAAAAAGATGTAACATGACATGGAAATGAGACCTGAACATATAAACGAAGCCAAGATTAAAACTGCCTCATTGCCAAATGTGGTAGTGCACACCTATGATCCCAGAGCTCAGGAGGATGAGGTGGGAGGCTCTAAGCCAATTCAAGGGCAGGCTTGTCTATATAAAGGAATTCCAAGCTAGCCAGAGCCTCATTGAGAGACTGTGCCTCAAAACCAAACAATACCCCATCCCCCCAATTTATTACTATAATAGTGGCTACCATTTATAAAGCGTTTAGTAGGGCTCACATCTCTATTTGAAGCATTGTACACAGGATTTTGGTGTGTGGTGTTTCTTTTGGTGGTAATGAGCCTCAGAAAACCCTTCCTCCTAGTGTCGCCATCCCTGTATTTTCCCTTTCCACAATGGCTCTGGAATAGGTCATGTCACTTGCTTTGGTCAATGAGGCATTAACAGATGTAACAAAATCCTAGCTATGAAAAGTTTTAAGTCTGGTGTGGTGGTACACATCTGTAATTCCCGAACTCTGGAGAATGGGGATGGAGGATCAGAAGTATGAGGCTAGCCTGGAATCCATGCTAAGACTGTCAAACAAACAAAAGCCAAACAAACCAAGTCTGATGATTCAGGTTATGAAGTTTTAGGGCCCTTTATTCCAGAGCAGTGGATAGACACAATTCTCAAGATATATCCAATATGGGGGCTGGAGAGATGGCTCAGCAGTTAAGACACTGGTTGTTCTTGCAGAAGACCCGGGTTCGAATCTGAGCACCCACATGGCAGCTAACAACTGTCTGTAACTCCAGTCCCAGGGGATCCGACAGCCTCTTCTGACCTCCATGGGCACTGCATGACATGGGTATACTTACCTACATGCAGGCAATACATGCATACACATAAAATTAAAACAATAAATTTTTTTTTAAAAAGTTAAAAAAAAAAGAGATATATCCAATAGGAATTAGCATGCATCTAAAAAGTGAGGAAGCAGAACTCTAAGGTGACGAAACACAACAACAGAGCTGGCATTAAAATCCAAGTAATCAGACTCTAAAACTTAAACTATGCCTTTTGAGTCGATAAGAAAAATGACTTGAAAAGTTATAAAGGTTGAACTCACATGCCTCAGCCTACAGAGGTGGAAGGAGCTACCTGCATGGGTATGTACTGAAAGTAAAGGAAAGAGAGGTCATGCTGATCTGTCAAGTGTCATTTTTGAAACTAATTCCAAGGGGATAATGGATGACTCCAGGTCTTCTAAATAGGGTTAGAAGCTAAATAGGATGCTGATCACTCAGAAAACAAGGCCAATCACCAACAAATAGGCTCTCCTAAAATTAAAAAAATTTGTACAGCAAAGGAAACTACCAAGTGAAGGAACAGCCTACAAAGTGGGAGAAAAATCTTTGCCAACAATATATCTGACAGCAGATTAGTATCTAGAATATACAAAGAATGCAAGAAAACAAACAACCTAATTGAAAAATGGGCCATGGCACTGAACAGAGAGTTCTTAAAAAGAAATACAGATGATTAAAAAACATTTTAAAAAATGTTCAACATCACTGGTCATCAGAAAAATGCAAACTAAAACTCCTTTGAGAGCCCATCTCACTGTAGTCAGGATGATTATCATCAAGAAAACAAATGACACCAAATGCTTCCCCATTGTTGGGGAAGTGTAAACTAGTACAGCCACTAAGTCAGTGTGGTGATTTCTCAAAAAGCTAAACTTAAATCACCCATGTGATCCAGCTATACCACTCCTAGGCGTGTAGCCGAAGGATTCCATATCCTCCTACAGAGAAACCTGCACATTCATGTTCTCTGCTGCTCTATTCACAATAGCTAGGACATGGAATGAACCTACATGCCTATTACTGATGAATGGATAATAAAAATGAGATAAACATATATGATGGAATTTTATTTAACTGTAAAGAAAAAAAATGGAAGGAAAATAGATAAAAGTGGAAAATATACTAAGTAACAGAAAAACAAACACTGTATGTATCTCCTCATAAGTGGATCCTAGCTTGGAGTTTCTAGATTGTGTTTTTCATGTGTAGTATCTGTGGAGCTCAGGAAGCTAGAAAAGGGCCCATGAGAAGAGGACTGGAAGCGGTCTTAAGGGGTGAGGGGAGAGTAGAACACATATGAAATGAAAGTGGGGAGAAGATACTTGGAGTTAAAGGTTTAAGCAAGCATGAGTTGGGGGGAGGAGGTAAGGGGTGGGTTAAGTAAAACTAAGAATATATGAAAAACTCAAAAGAAACCCATTACATCATGAGCTAATTAGAAAAATTAAATGAAACAAAACCCACCTGGCATGGTGGTTACATGCTTTTACTCTCAGCACTTGGGAGGCAGAGGCAGGCAGATCTCTGTGAATTCCAGGCCAGTCTGGTCTACATAGCAAGTTCCAGGCCAGCTTGGGCTTCTGGGAGAACCTGCCTAAGAAACAAAAACAAAAACAAAAACAAAACAAAACAACAAAACTGAAATAAACCACTGAACAAACAAGGAGTTTGAATACAGGTACTCTGCATGAGTGGGCAATGGTTCCTCCAGAAGACATGGGTTATTAAATGAAATCTCAGAGCCAGGTGTGGGATACCTCCCGATGAATGATTAGTCAGAAAGGGCCCAGAAGTCCCAGACAACACAGGGTATTGCCACTGCTCTTGGCTGCACAGCAGAACTACCTGGTAGTCCTGAAGACACTCTACTGCTGAAGACAACACATCTGGTTGCAGGAGAGAGAGAAATCAAGCTGGAACTGACCTGAAAATTTTCTGTTCACTGACTAGTTTTCAAAGTACCCAAAGGTTCTATGCAGGCCTCTAGGGGAGAAAACCCATGAGTGGTATTACCCAGCAGCAGGTTCTGCATGCTAGCATGCTATAACTAATTTGATTAAGTGGGTTACAGAGAGAGAGAGAGAGAGAGAGAGAGAGAGAGAAGGAAGGAGGTGGGGGTGCCTGAGGGTGGACATGAACAAAATGTATTGTTTACATGTATGGAATTGTCAAAGAATTAAAGATAGTCTATTTGGAAAAAAAGGAGGCAACAGAATAAAACATTTATTACTAGAATTGAAAATAAAGCCAAATGGAGCACCAAAGAAATGTCCTTCTTAAGAGGGTGCAGGCAACGTCGGATGCGGCTAGCGTCTAAGGACACCAGCACAAGGGACACTGCTCCCTGAAGCCACTAGGTAACATGCAGTACACTGCTCCTCACCTGACAGGGGATGATGCGCTCAAGAGTCACAACCAAACTGGATCTCCATGGACCACAACTGGACACCTCGGGAGGCAACTGGGTAGCACTGAGCTCAGAAGAGACCCATGGTTGAGACTAGAGATGTCCGTTCTGGAGCTAGGCACCAGAAACAGCTTCTAGATATAGACGGGAAGGAGAAAAATCGGTCTTATTTTGCTTCCATGTGATTTTCCTCAGTGAAGGGCTGCTGATTCCTCTCCCATCACCAGGAGCTGGGCACTAACCCTCTCTGAAACGTCCCCCAATCCAAGTGGAGAGAGGTCCATATAAGATTGGGGTTAAAACACCAAACTAGGGACATAACTGGAATCAGCGCAGGGAGGGCGATTCCAGCGTTTGCATTACAAGACGTCACTCAGTCTTCTTAAGTGACATCACTCACGATCAGCGTGACGTCTCCTTCCTCCGCTTCCAACACTGGAAACCCCAGTAGCTGCTTCCCAGCGTCCGGGGCTGACTCCGGGTTCATCCAGTCCTGATGCCACCAAGACCACAACATCGCAGGCTCCGCCCCAGGCCACGCCCAGGGGCCGTCCCGCTGCCCTGCAGGCCGCCCGGAAGCCCTCCTACTGGAGATGCCGGGAGCCCACCGGCCCAGCCGCTCTAGGACACGGGGAGAACCTCAGCTCTATGGCGCACCCCCCCTCCCCCCCGTGAGGGGGCCAAGACCCGGAAGCTGTTGGGAGGGTAACCATGGTCACCACCTGGTCGCCGGCATCCTTTGCAGAGATGAATCCTTTATTTTGGAAAAACTCCCCAGGGCCCAGTAGTTTCCTGACCAGATACTTCTTCATGGCCCGCTTCTCTTCTGTATCTGTGTCTGTCCCTCCCTCTCCCCCTTTACGGCCTCTCGTCATCACGTGATCACTTGTCCACGTGAGCTTCCATTCTGTTGTTTTTTTCTACCCCCACGCCCTCCCCCGCCTCCGCTATTCGGTTATGTATTTTTGAAGTAAGCTTTACATTTTATAACAAAGAACTATCTTTTATATTGAAAAAAATATATATATAAAAGTCAGGAGCCATGAAGTCTCTCAGGCAGGTCGCGTACCGGTCAGGAATTCCAACTCACTGATAAGCAAGTTTTATGGCTGAGACATCTGGCTCACTGATAAGTGAGTTTTATGGCTGAGACATCTGGCTTACTGATAAGTAAGTTTTATGGCCGGGACATCTCCAACTCACTGATAAATAAGTTTTATGGTTGGGACATCTGGCTTAGTGATAAGTAAGCTCCCCGCTCTCCCTGTAGCATTTTGTAATAGTTTAAACGAACCAATAACCGCGTTTCTGCTTCTGTACCCCGCTTCTGCCCTATAAAAGCTCCACAAACCCGACCTGAGGCGCGCAAGTCCCCCGAGGAGACTTTGTGCCCACAGGTACCTGTGTACTAAATAAACCTCTTGCTGTTGCAACCCGAAGGCTGGCTTGTCCTCTGTGGTTTTTCTCTCTTACATTTGGAGGTCCCACCGAGATTTGTCGGTCAGAGGGAGCCACAGGACAATTCAAGCCTTGCGGGGAGGTGAGTTGGCCAGCCTCTGTGTTGTATTGTCTGGTGTTGTTGATAGTGCAGCATATGTAGAATCTGGGGATCCCGTCTGTATTTCTGGGCAGTGCAAAAGCAAGACTGACGAGTCTTTAAGCTTTGCCTGCCAGCCTGGGGGACGCTCCAGGACTGTGAGACCCACATCTGTAGAACTTTTTGTTCATCTGTAAGATTTCTGTGGATCTCGTCTGGACAAGGAACTTCCTTGCCATCTGTTATTCCGAGCTGCACACCTGAGTCAGTGTCAGTGTTTCTGTGTTGCTGTGTATTTGTGTTGGTCGCGACCCATGGTCTGGGGAGCATGATATTTTGGGGCTCAGCATGTATCTGAAGGATACGTGAACCTGAGCGAAGTGACAACCTCGCCATCTGATTTTGTTTTTTCAGTTCTTCCCCGGAGTCGCACTAAGCGGTACCTTGTCGCCGGCTGTCTATTTTTGTTGTTTCTGTTGTTTGTCTGTTTCATTGTGATTTTAGAATACCCCAAAATGGGACAACACCTAACCACCCCCCTGAGTTTAACTCTAGATCACTGGAGAGAAGTGAAGAGCCGAGCTCACAATCAATCTGTGGAGATCCATAAGCACCAATGGATAACCTTTTGTTCCTCC
>NW_008355800.1:633226-662050 GCF_000622305.1 Nannospalax galili
CTGCCCTTTAAGGTAAAAATGGAGACTCCTGGCCCCACAGATAACAGTCAGCACATTCCACAGCCCTGAGAATAGCACCTACCAATAAGAAACTTCCAGGGCTGCATCTTATATATCCAATCAGTTTAAAATTATGTTGGCGCGCGCGGGCTCCTTGAACCAACCAAAATGTATTTTTGGTATCCCCCTCCTCTCTTTGTCTAAAACCTATAAAAGGCTCCACTCTCCCTTACTCTGGGCTCTCAGCAGGGATCTGTTGAGTTGGTGAGGTCTGAGAGCCCAACCTTAAGCCCGAATAAACCATAAACCTTTGCTTTTGCATTTTGGTGTGTTGGGTCCTTGGTGGTCTTTTTGGGGTCCAGTGGATGAGGTACAACAGTCCTTAGCCTAGTAAGGTAGGGAGGTGGGCTCAAATTTGGGTCTTGGTGATAGAAGACTGTTTTCTTTTTTCTTGTCTTTTTGAGACAGGGTCTCCCTGTAGCGCCAGCTGTCCTGGAACTCACTATATAGATCAGGCTGGCCTTGAACTCACAGAGATACGCCTGCCTCTCTGTCTCCCGAGCGCCGGGATTAAAGGCGTGCGCCACCCGGCCCGATAAGGTGTTAAATTTATTGACGGTTTGTTCATGACATTCTCCCCTTTTTTTTTTCTTGTCTTTTTGAGACAGGGTCTCCCTGTAGCGCCAGCTGTCCTGGAACTCACTATATAGATCAGGCTGGCCTTGAACTCACAGAGATACGCCTGCCTCTCTGTCTCCCGAGCGCCGGGATTAAAGGCGTGCGCCACCAGGCCCGGCTCCCTTGTCTTTTTAAAATGTCTGTTCATCTGTAGCGACAGTGCTTCTACTTTTCTTGCTATTGGTAATTTGTATCTTATCCTTTTACTTGAGCAGACCAACTAAACACTGATCAGACTTACTCATTTTTTTCAAGGAACCAGTTTTGATTTTTTTTTTATGGTGAAAAAAATCTGTATTTAGAATTAGAGTATTGGACTGCTTAGATGATCCCAGTGTTGTTGGCAACATCCAAAGCATCTTAATTAGGAGCCAGACGAATACAGGCTTTCTTCTCTAGGCCTTTTTCTTGTGGTCTCTGAGCTGTTATCCAATCAGTCTCAAAGACCGAAGTCGAAGTGCGGCAAGGAAAAATGTATTTAGGATCCCAGTCAGCCAAACTTACTCTCCACAGGAGGAGATAAGCTGCCCGAGTTAAAGTAACAGAGTCCTTTTATAGGTCTTTCATGACTGCAAGCCAGCAAGCAAGCCAAGTACAAAAGCAGAACTACGCAGTTAGCAATTTAGCAAGGCTTATGCCAGCTTTACAGCCTGACAGGACTTGACCACAAGTCAAGGTTTGCTGATTTTTGAGAATACCCTTTGTAATATACAATTTTTGAGGGAATCCAAGCATTAAAACCCAGAAAAACAATTCTTTCATTTAGCTAAAAGGTTAAAGTACTGATTCACTTGTATCACAAACAATACAGGAGGGAAAAACAGGGCCATAACAGCAGTCAACAAGGTCAGCGAGGCCCAGCCCCTAACACTTCTCTGTCAGGTCCGAACAAGGTATTGACTTTGACCACATCAGTGTCATAGTTTCTTCACAGCCTGTTTGATCTGGTGCTTGTTGGCTGTGAAGGAAAAGTTCCCAAAAAGAAATCCTGCACCTTGGACTGAACTTCCTGCTAGGCTGACCAGCTGGTTATCACTGTGGAGACTGTGGAGTTTGGAATGTTGCAGGTCCAGAGTCTAATTACCTTTTATCTCCATCCATCTTTAGCCACCTAAACAGCCACTCCTTACTAACCACCTCTGTTTCTGATCTAATATCCTGTGACTTAACAGATAAAAACCTTTCAAAATGTATTAACAGCAGACCACCAGGTTTCACCAATCCAAACGCTAAGAACGTCATCAGATAACATCTGAGACCTATAGTAAGAACCCTCCTGCTTTGCTGTGGTCCGCAGGCTGAATGTATCGGTCAATGCATTTGAAAAGTGTCTTGACTTATGACTTTGTTTTACTGTGTTACTATAAAAATGTAAGACTTACATACATGCAGGCAATACACTCATACACATAAAAATAATTGGAAAAAAAAAGTAAGACAACTGTTACCATGCTGGAACATGGAATTTGGGGTAGCCTGAATCTGTGTTCCCAGGCAATGGTCACTCAGTTGACTCCAGAATAAACTATCTCATATCCCCTTTGAGGTGAGTTATGCTTTTGTGCCGACATGGCCTTGACATCCACAGTGAACACAAGTGTGTTGTTGTTGTGCATCTTCATGGCTGACTCAGTGGTCAGGGGAACTTGATGATGGCATAGTGGTCAAGCTTGTTTCTCCTGGGGGGCTCTTGAGGGTATTTGGGCTGCTTCCAGAGCTGCGGGGTCTTGGGCCTCAGAAGGCAGGTGAGGTGCGGATCTTCTTTCCGAGGCTGTAGATGCCTTTCAACAACACCTTCTTGGCTTTCAAGGCCTTCACTTTGGCTTTGGGAGTGGCACGAGCTTCCTTCATCGTCTCTTCACTATCTTGGTGAGAAGCCAGTTTAGATTTTTTTAAATGTTTTTTAAAGACTATCTTCCTCTCCACATTTTGGTGATTCTCCACATAGCCCTTGTTTCCTTTTTCTGCTTGCATTGTTTAATTTTTTTTCCTGGTTACTCAAAGTGGAAGATGAAATTACAGAATTTTTTCTTTTTGGTGTTGTGGGGGATTGAACCCAGGGCCAAAGGGTTCTCCTTGCATGCTAAACAGGTGCTGTACCACTGAGCTACATCTCCAGCTCTTGAGATGATTCTTCTCCTTCCTCTCTCCCTCCTTCCCTTCTTTTTTTGAAATAAGGTCTCACTGTGTAGCCCAGTCTGGTCCACTCTCAAGCCTTCCACAGTGCTAAAATTGTGGGTACACAATACACTTGCCTGTCTGCCTCCTATCCTTCCTCCCACCCTCCTATCCTCCCTCCCTCCCTCCATTCCTTCTACCAGGCACAGATATTGGAAATTGAACATAGGGCCTTGCACATGCCAGGCAAACATTCTACTACTGAGCTATATCCCCACATCTTACATTTTGTAAAAAAAATTATTTTGAGATGGGGATCTTACTAAGTTTGCCCAGGCTGTCTTTGAACTCACTCCATAGCCCAAGCAAACCATGAACTTTCAGTCCTTCTGGTTCTTGTTTGTGGGTTTTGTTGTCTTTTGCTATGTAGACCAGACTGGCCTGGAACTCAGAGATCCACCTGCTTCTGCCTCCTGAGTGCTGAGATTAAGGGTGTGTGCTCCCCACCCCCAGCACTCTCAGTCCTGCCAGACCTGGCTCACTTCTCATGTTTTCGTATGAAAAAATTTAAATGTATTTATAATTTAGTCTCTTTCTCTCTCTCTCTCTCTCTCTCTCTCTCTCTCATGTGCTTATGCCAGTGTGTGGAGTTCAGAGGACAACTTGTGAGAGTTAGTTCTCTCCTTCTCTGTGGGTCCAGATAGTGAACTCAGGTTTCAGCCTTGGCACTGAGTGTCTACCTGCAGAGCCATCTCCTCCATCCTCTTGTGTTCATTTTTTGTGACAGTCTTGCTGTATAGCGCTGGCTGACCTGGAACTCACTATGCAGCCCAGGTCGGCCTTGAACTTGGGGCAGTCTTCCTGCTTTGGCTTCTTGAGTGATGAGGTTTTAGATGTGCACTGCCACATCCACTTTTCATCATGCAGTGACTTTTCTTTAAAAACTGATAGACCGCTATTGCTCAATCAGGAAAGCACAATAGCAGTAGCATGCATGTGCAGGTATGTATATACGTGTTGAAGAGAATCAGCTTGCACAAATATAGGACTAGGTAGGTAGTCTTGTAATGCTCTTGGGTCCAAGTCTGGTACTGGAATTTGATGCTGACAAAGGCAGTCAGAAGGAAAGGAAAAAAGGAGTAAAGTGGGGGAAATCAAAGTCAGGCCGGAAGTCCCAGGTGTGGCATTCAACCTCACAACCATGGAATGAAACATGTCTTTTTTAAAAAAAATTTTTAAATAGCATTTTTAAATTTATTATTTTTATTTTATGTGTATGAGTGTTATGCCTGCATGTACTTAAGTGCACCCATGTCGTGCAATGCCCGTGGAGGACAGAGAGGCTGTCGGATCCCCTGGAACTGGAGTTATGGACAGTTGTTAACTACCACGTGGGTGCTGTGATACGAACCTGGGTGTTCTGCAACAACAGTCAGTGTTAACTGCTGAGCCATCTCTCCAGCCCCCACATGTCTGTTTTTATTGCCTTGACTATGATGACAAGGGTATCTGGAAAAGCTGGAACCTTCCATCACCAAACTAAGCACACACCTGGCCCATGTTGGAGGATCGAGAGGGAGGTGGAATAGTTGCACATTAAGGTACCCTTTGATGTCAAGAGCAGTCATCAACAACGTGTGAGCTATGACATGGCTGCTGCCTCCTTTTGTACATTACAGGTCTCACAGAGATCTCCTTTGTGTCCCACCCAAACCAGAAACAGGAAAGGAATTCTATGAACAAGTTAGTTGCCACCTTATAAAGTCATCACAGTACACCCTGTCAGCTTGCTACTATACATACTCTTATTTAAACGACAGTTGGAGGCCGGAGAGGTGATTCAGTGCTTGTTCTTGCAAAGGACCACCTTTCTAAGTAAAGTTCCAGGGGATCTGATGCCCTCTTCTGGGCTTTGCAGGCACTTAACATGTGCATTCACACACAAAAATCTTTAGAAAATATTTTTATTTCATGTGTATGAATGTATTGCCTGCATGCATCTAAGTGCACCCGTGTTGTGCAATGCCTGCAGAGGTCATAAGAGGGCACTGAATCCCATGGAACTGGAGTTACGGACGGTTGGTGGCCACCATGTGGATGCTGGGAACTGAATCCAGGTCCTCTGCAAGAGCAGCCAGTGCTCTTAACTGCTGAGCCCTCTCTCCAGTCCCACTAATATAAAACTCTTTAATTTTTTTCAGATTTATTTTTATTTTGTATGTATGAGTCTTTGCCTGCATATGTGCTTGTGGACCACTGTGGTGATTCTGCATTAAAAGAAACTAACTGAGGGTGTGGGGTGGGGAGACACTAACTGGCTTAGCTTGTAAAAATTAGTTATTTGGAGGGGTTGGAGAGATGGCTCAGTGGTTAAGAGCACTGACTGCTTTTGCAGAGGACCCAGGTTTGATTCCTATCATCCACATGGCGGCTAACAACCATCTGTAACTCCAGTTCCAGGGGATCTGACACCATCTTCTGACTTCTTTGGGCATTGCATGACATGGGTGCACTTACATACACACAGGAAATATACTCATACACATAAAATAAAAAATGAATAAAATATTAAAAAATTAGTTACTTGGGGGAGCCCAAGGCCTAGTAAAATGGTTTACATTGTTTTCGTTCATATATATATATATATATATATATATATATATATGTGTGTGTGTGTGTGTGTGTATATATTTATTTATTATTTTATGTGTATGAGTATATTGCCTGCATGTATGTGAGTGAACCTGTGTTGTGCAATGCTGCGGAGGTCAGAAGAGGGCTTCCGATTCCCCTGGAACTGGAGTCAAGGATGGTAATAGCTGCCATGTGGGTGCTGGGAATCGAACCCAGGTCCTCTGCTAGAGCAGTCAGTGCTCTTAACCCGAGCCATCTCTCCAGCCCCATACATTATTTTCTTAAAGGCAAGTTAAATTTAAACAAGCTGATTTCACAGTAGGAAGATGGACTGAATACACACTGTTAAATTATCTAAAAGCATATGGTTAACTTGTTTACAAGGTTAAGTAAAAGTTCAATTTATAACAGAAGGCCATCCTAGAAGAATCATTTCCACAAACCATATGTGTGCCCGGTATCTGTGGGGCCCAGAAGAGGTTGTTGAAGTCTGTGGAACTGATGTTACAGATGGGAAGTGAGCTGTCATGTGAGCACTGGGAACCCAACCTGGGACCTCTGTAACAGTAGCAAGTGCTCTTAATTGCTGAGCAATCTCCAGCCCCTACAAAATAAAAAAAAAAATTGTTTTTGGTCTTTTTGAGACAAGGTCTCCCTGTAGCCCCAGATGGCCTGGAACTCACTATGTAGACCAGGCTATACTTTATCTCCAAATAAAGTAAATAACAAAGACGTGCCTTAACCCAACATGAGACAATTATCTCTCTAAATTATTAGCAATGAAGGAGACACAAAATGAGAAAATGGCAAAATGCCCGATTTTTCCTTTGAGTGATGTTCATTCCTCTAACAACACTCCTAGCTTAATACCTATAATTTAAATACTGAGCTAGAAAGTTAACTGCTATTGCTAATACTTTTTAGACAAGGTTTTGCTATATAGCCCAGGCTGGCCTCTGACCCATGGCGGCTGCTTTCTGAGTGCATGCACCTGGATTTAAAATGAACTATTATTAGCATAAGGCATGGAAGAAACAGGCTGGAGAAGTGCTCAGTAGTTAAGAGAATCTGAGTTCAGCTCCCAGCACTCACATGGTGGCTAACAATTTGTAACTCCAGTTCCAGGGGATCTGATGTTTCTCTGGCCTTCATGGATACTGCACACATGTGGTATGCACACATACATGCAGGCAAATACTCATATACACAAATAAAAATAAATTTTAAAAAAAAGAAAAGCCAGATTAAGGGCTTTGGAAAGCTGAAAATATATTATTGCCCAGAGGGGGTTCTTTGTGGATTCACTAAACATTTGAACGTTCAACATTATCATTTTGGGCATCAGATTCTTCACAAAGAATGTTTCAACTTTAAAACCAAGCTCCAGTTGGAGTTAAAAAAAAAAAAAAAAAAAAGAATAAATCCAAGCCAGGCATGGTGATACACACCTGTAATCCCAGCCTTAGGAGGTCCAGGCAGAAAGATCAAAAGGCCAATGACAAAACAAAACAATGTAACAAGAAATCCAAATTGTAAAGTCACACGAAAGTTTAACCTTCCTTTTACTCAAAACTAAATATTAACAGTAAGTGAACGTTTGCTCTGAATAAGAAGACATCTATGGACAATGAGATACCTTAGATATGTCAATATTGTGTCCAATTAATTTTGACTTCCTAAAAATAGTAAGCGGGGCCAGAAAATCAGATTCTGAAAAATAATGGCCAATACAAAGTTCCTAAGGTTCCTTTTGACAGAGATGTGTACTTGAGTAAAGAATTTCACTGGTAATCTACTGCGGTGCGCGCCTCTAACCCCACACTCAGGAGGCAGAGGCAGGAGGATCCTGTGCTGGAGGTCACCTTGGCCTACATAGTTTCAGGCCAGCCTGGACTAAACGAGACTGTCTCAAAAAAAATCCCAAAGCAACCAAACAACATCAGCCAAATCAACTCTACAACTACCCTCACCCCAATTCCACAAGGCCTTCCGAATTTAATTCAGATCGGAGAATTTCCTGTATCTTCAGTAATTAAGACTTCAAAAGTCTTCAACTCTAAGTAACAGAAAACCAAGTTATACTGCTTTAATGAAATCCTGTGTTCTAGTTAGCATTAACTTTCCACTTGACACAGCACCTGAAAGGAGTCTCAGTTGAGTACATTTTTCCAGGAATGCATTCATGAATTTATCCATTCAGCAAACATCAGGCTCTGTGCCATGTACACACAGTCTATACATACAGTGGTCTTCAAAATCAACATGGTAGAGCTCGGTGAGTCACGGGGAAGTCAGGAGATGCAGGGGACTCACACAGCTGCACAGTTACACACCGGAAAGCTCGGTGAAGAAGGGGAGCGGGGGCAGGAGCTGTGTGCTGCTGGCTGCGGCTGTGTTTCCGCAAGGATTCAGCAAAGCATACAACGCGAACGATGCATACAGTGCATGCACGCGGCCAGCTCTGCCGCGCAGGCCTGGCGTCCACTGCTCGGCCGGGGGTCTCTGAAGGCTCTAGAATGAGCAGCAGCTCGCCGGCAGCCACGTCGTCTCAGGGACAGTCCACCCTGAAGAAGAGTGGGGAGCGCAGCGTGAGCGCCCCAGAATCCCGGATCCCAGGTCCCTCTCTACTCGGGAAGTCCTTTCCAGCAGGCACCCCCAGAGGGCGCACAGCCCCGGAGACCACTCCTCCCGGGTCCTGGAGCAGGCCCCCACTTCCGGCGCGTACGCCTCCCAACCTTCCGGCTTCCGCGACTGCGCCTGGCGGGCATCTTGCGGAGAGAAGGGTGAGTGTGGCGGGGCGGCCGCGCGGGCCGGGGGTCGCCGTCCGTCCGCCGGCTGCTCCCCGCCCGCGGTTCTCCATCGGGTTCGCCCAGCGCCTACACCGCGCTGTAGGCTCTCTGCTGTGCGAAGCTCGTCCCGGGCGGGTCTCAGCAACGGCGCGGGCGTTTCCTTGGTCATACTCCGAAATAATCCCCTTCTCCGGGGTTTTTTATTATTTTAAAAATCCGAGACAGGCGTTCCCTGACTTGCCCAGGCTGGCCGTGAACTCAGCTTTAGGTCAGGCGGATCTTGAATTTGGGGCAACTCTTGCCTCAACCTCCCAAATAGCTGGGATTACAGGCCTGTGCCACCTGGTCTGGCGCGCTCTTGTGTGCTTCGTGTTTAACGTGGGCCCCCCTTTAAGTTTTGTGGTGGGAAGGACGGTGTCTTAACTGCCCAGCTTCCAGCGCGGAGCCTGCACACATAGACACTCAATAGATACTAAACAAGTTTGTGAAAAACACGGGCTGACTTCTAATGAGTGCTTTGGTTTGGTGACTCGTGCAGATATGCTGCCATTTCAGCAGGAGTCCTCTATGAGTATGGACCCAGGCTTCCGACCATTTGGTTTCAGAACAATCCAGACTTGAGCCAGGAGTGGTAGCACAGACCTGTAATCCCAGGGCTTAGGAGGGGAGGCAGAAAGATCAAGTTGTTCAAGGCCAGCGTGGTATATATGAGACCCTGGCTCAAAACAAAAAAAATGAAACCGAAATCAACAACAAAACCAGCAACTGTCAAGGTTACCTCCCAAGCCATGTAACCTGGGGACAGATTACATGTATTGTTCATCAGTTGAACTTGACTATAGTAAGTACGTATACATGCTGAGAAGATGAAGTGAATTGAGGCACTTAAACAGTAGACAGTGTTCAGAACTGTTATAAAGCCTCAGTGTTCTGTTAGTAAGTGATTGGACTATAACCTTATATTACATTATGATGCACGTGTGTTATAATAGCCTGCCTCAGAGGATTGCCCAAGAGCATCCTGGGGGTTTCATCTGGGTTGCTTGGACCGAGAGCTAGTTAGGGACCAGAGATTTGCTTTGCAGAGGGCGGGCTGCACCCAAGCTCAGTACTTCCCACCTCTCTGAGCCTCTTCACCACTGCCAGGTGACACCGAAATCCAGGTTTTCTGATCAGAAGTGGGTTGACAAGGCTGCTTTCTTAGACTGTGCCATACGAAGGTGGGAGTGATCTGGAGCATAGAGTGCTTCTCTCTAAACTTCCTGCCATGATGAGAGAATCAGGGGACCCGTGGTTTCATTTACTGAACACTGGTAGGTTTTCCTGAGTAAAGCCTTTTCTGTAATGCATTCCTTGTAAAATGGAATTTGCCCCTTGCAGTGGGCCAATTTTTATTAATTAATTATTAATTAGATTCTCCCTGAGCCCCAGCTCACCTGGAACTTACTGGGTAAATCAGGCGGGCTTTGGATTCACCAAGATCCACTTGCCTCTGCCTCCAGACTGCTGGGATTAAAGGCATGCATCACCACACCCAGCTGCCAATTATTTTAAAATGTGGTTTGCTATTATTCAGGTATAGTGAGAACAGCAGATGAAATGATTTTAGTTGGAAAGGTAAGTTTGTTCCTAGAATTTCAAGAGAACGGTGCCTGCTTTAAGATGAAAGCCTCAGGGTCAGGCAGGGCAAGGGCAAGACCAGTAAGACTTACTGTGGTTTCTATGGGAAGGAATGGGCAAGTCCCTTAGGATGGACTTGTTTGAATCATTTCAGTGGACTCTTGGGCATGGGGATTGTACCTTGTTTGGTGCTGGCCTTGAAGTGGTTAGGATAGGAAAGTGGTAGTCTTGAGGGTGAGGGCCTGGTAGAGAACTTGGGAGGAGGGGTTCTGTGTCTGGTGGTTCCCATTGAAAGATAGGCCACAACTGATTTGCTTACTGCTCTAGGAACTGGCTGGCCCTGAGAGGGACAATCTATGAAGGCATGAGGATAAAAAGGCATGCTTAACACACTTCGCAGCCCTTCGCAGATGTGTTGCGTGTTTCCAGTTCCCGAAGCACTGCAGTGCCCCATTGTTAACTGTTTCCAGAGAGATGAGACCTCAGAAAAGTTCAGTTGGTGGCTAAGGCTACATGGCTAGTAACGATCTGCACCATGATTGTCTGCCTGTGGTTGGATTATCTGATTCCAAATCTGGTGTGTTTTTGTGAGCTAGATCACTTCCTTGATGCCTGCTACATGCTGTGGAAATGTTTTCCAGTCCTTATAAAGTACTTGACAGTGTTGACCACTGCCTCTTTGAAGTTCTACTTTTTTATTATTCATACATACACACATCCATATCTACATCTATACATACATATACATTCAGTCATATACTCAGCTGTATGGTATACTGTGCCACATACAGCACTCATTGGGCTGAGTGACAGAGATACAAGCCGAAACAGTGTAGCCTGTAGTACAGTCCTGGACAAGACCAGTAGTCCCATTAAAGTACGGTTTTTGGCAAAATGAGAAGAGTGCTTTGAGGGAAAAGCAGTTCCTTTAACCTTGTCTCATGACTGCTTGATATCCCAGGGTTCTCAACACTGGCTCCAGGCGTTTGTGGGATATACTACAGATGCACTTTATTGAGACCTCATTCAGGAGGGTCTGGGTAAGCTGAGATGGTGCACTCAAAGAGGGCTTCACTTAGCTGAGAGCTTTGGTCTTTAAAAAACTGTTAAGAGGAACATATGTAGGACCATGTCTGCTGATAGCCCAGCTGACAGCCAGAATCCATTGGTGGCTGGTGAGTGACGCACCTTGGAAACCCATCACTACTGTTATCTCCCATCCCAGGGTTTTCACCATCATTTCCCAACCTGTAGGAACAACCAAGGTTGCCTTAGACAGTTAATTCTGGAATAAAAATAGCTTTTGCTGAGCCGGGTGTGGTGGCGCATGCCTTTAATCCTAGCACTTGGGAGGCAGAGGCAGGTGGATTTCTGTGAGTTCAAGGCCAGTCTGGTCTACATAGTGAGTTCCAGGCCAGCTGGGGCTACAGGAAGACCCTGTCTCAAAAAAGACAAAAAAAAAAAAAAAAAAAGCTTTTGCTTGAGAGTCAGGCAGTGCTGGTTCTTGACCAGTTTGGGGACTTAGCTGAACTCAAGATGCTTTGCTTCTTCATCTGTAAAACATTGGGATGATATTTACTGCACAGTAGCATTGTTGAGACTCAGTAGCACACCACTTGGCAGCTGCCTGGCTCACAGCAGGTGTTAAGATGAGTTCCTGTCTCTTGGGAAGCCCCAGGACATAACAGCTAAATACTTGAGAGCCGGGCTCTGCTGCTCACTAGCTGTGTGCCATTGGTCAGCCTAGGATTCTCAGTAACCTTATGTGGCAAATAAATATGATTGTCCTTATGGAGCACTATTTACGATCTTTAATGTTATCCCTGGCTTTATCACTAAAGGTCAAATTGGTTTTGAACCATACTAAAATTTTCTGCTTCCCAGCCTGAACAAATCTTAAACAGTCCACAGACGTGTCATTTCCATGGAAGTTCTCTTTAGCCAGTTTTCCCTGAAAGCACTGAACCAGCAAGCTATGTTTCTCAGTCCTTGTAGTCAGTTTTCTTTACAGTGGTATGTTCTCAGGTGTCTGGCCTTCATAAACATGTATTTACATTCCAAGCACATGCTTTGTCTGTGTAACATAAAGCACTCTCCACCTCAGGGGCTCTCTCTCCATAGAGCTGCAATTCAGAAAGAATCCCTTGGACCCGCCTCTTCTCTGCCTTCATTGGGCAGCCCTTTTGGACTGTCTTGCCCAGGATGTCTGGAGAAGCCACAGCCTTGGCCTGTCATGCTCCAAAAGAACAAGATGGACTTAACATTGTGAAAGTTGAAGAAATTGTTTGGAGGCAGGATTTCAGTCTTCAGGGAAATCCTCAAAGCCAGGAGGTCTTCCGCCAGCTCTTTAGACAGTTTGGTTACGCTGACTTCGCTGGGCCCCGGGAGGCTCTGAACCAACTGCAGGAGCTTTGCCACCAGTGGCTGAGGCCAGAGGAACACTCCAAGGAGCAGATCCTGGAGCTGCTGGTGCTTGAGCAGTTCCTGGCCATCCTGCCCGGGGAGCTGCAGACCTGGGTGCAAGAGCACAGGCCTGGGAATGGAGAGGAGGCTGTGGCTCTGCTGGAGGAGCTGGAGAGAGAATTTGATGAGCTCCAGCAACAGGTAAGAAGTAGTAGGGGGTTTTTGGTTTGTTTGTTCATTTTGACCTACTGTAGTCAATAGAGAAACCATTATGAGTTGCAGTGACTCAGTTCTCAGGGACCTCAACCAGTTTCTATTTCTTGGTATACTGACTATTCACCCATTAGTTCAGGTTACAGGGGTCTGTGGCCTGCTCTTTCTTCTCTAGTCACCTGAATGGTTTTCTGATTCTTCTGTCTTGCCCATTGCTCTAGGGGTTTCTCTCCTGTATATCCTCAGAGTTACAGTGCTGGCACTTGATTACTTGTAGGACACAGCTCATGGCCAAGACATGATCTACAAAGAATTGACACCCATGGGAACACTCAAATCTCCGAGTAGCCCACTGCAGCCCTTGAAGAACCATTGTGGGAGTGAGTCCCAGGAGCCCCAGGCTTTACACAAGAGAGGTGAGCATCGCAATGAGGACTATCAAATATGCCATGGCTCATTTTCTTAATGACAGTCACCTGTGCTGTCACTAAACATTGTGAAAAGGCCTATTGGCCTTGTTGAAATATTCTTCCATTGGCTCAGCCTAGAATCTGAAATTCTAATATATTTTCTAACTTGGTTTAAGAATAGAAGTCTTGGGGCCAGAGAGATGGCTTAGCAGTTAAGAGCATGTATAGTTATTGTAGAGGACCAGAATTTGATTCTTAGCACTCACATTAGGTGGCTCACAACTGCCTGTAACTCCAGCTCTACAAGGTCGAATACCCTCTCTGGCTGCAGGGCACCTGTGCTTACATGCATATACTCCCCCCGACACATACACATTAAAAAATAAAATCTTTTTTTTTTTTTTTTTTTTTTTTTTTTGTCTTTTTGAGTCAGGGTCTCCCTGTAGCTCCAGCTGTCCTGGAACTTGCTATGTAGACCAGGCTGGCCTCAAACTCACAAAGATCCGCCTGCCTCTGCCTCCCAAGTGCTGTAAAAAATAAAATCTTAATAAAGATCATCTATAAAATTTTCTAAGGCCATAATATTCCAAGACCAATATTATTTGCAAAAATATTTTTGTCACACTAACAAGGCAGTTCTAAGATGGCTACGAATATTATGTCAGTAACAGAAGTCACATAATAACTTGATCAGGAAAAATAGGCCTGGGATTACAGGCCTGTACCACCAGGCCTTGCTTGGGAAACTAATTTTAAGAATTTTCCTTCTCTCCAGGTATGGGGGTCACACATTTGTAATTCCAGAACTACAGAGCCTGAGGCAAGAGGATCAAGTTTGGGGCCAGGCAGGGCCACATAATGAGACCTTGTCTTAAATTTTTTTGAAAAGAATTTTCCTACTACCAAGCACCTACCCTTTTGTGTTTTTCTTGTTCCTACTATAATACTTACTAATATGAACAAAATGACACATTTTTTTATTCACATTTTCAGATAGCAAGATGGTGACAGATGAAGTATTGACAGCAAAGCAGGAAATTATTGAGTGTGTTGCATCATTGGCTATGACATCTCCAGAAAGGCTCCCCAGGGAATCTTCAGGACAGATGGTTGAAGAAACTGTGGGAAGTCTGGACAACAGTGAGAAACAAAGTGATATCGGCAACAAGGTGCATCAACTTTCTCCTCAGGAAAGATACTTCAGTCTGGCATCTTTCAACAAGAAAAGCCCTACGGGACAGAAGAGCTTTGAATGTAATAAAAGGGAAGGAATGCTCAGTTTAAATTTAAGTGATACTACAGGACCCAAAATACACACAGAGAAAATGCTCTATGAGTGCTTAGACTGTGGGAAAGCCTTTTGCCGTAGGTCAAAGCTGATTAGACATCAGAGAAGCCATACTGGAGAGAGACCTTATGCATGTAAAGACTGTGGCAAAGCCTTTGCTTTCAGGACAGACCTTGTTAGACATCAGAGAATTCATAGTGGTGAAAAACCCTATAAATGTGACTGTGGAAAAGCGTTCAGAGGAAGTTCAGGGCTCATTAGGCATAGGAGAATTCATACTGGAGAGAAACCTTATGGTTGTGGTGAATGTGGGAAAGCCTTCAGCCAGAGCTCTGCCCTTATTCAGCATAAGAAGATTCACATTGGTGATAAAGGCTATGGATGTAGTGAATGTGGTAAGGCATTTAGTAGAAGCTCTATTCTTATAGAACATCAAAGAATCCACAGTGGAGAGAAACCTTATGAATGTAATGAATGTGAAAAATCCTTCAATCAGAGCTCAGCCCTCACCCAGCACCAGAGAATCCACACTGGGGAGAAGCCTTATGAATGTAATGAATGTAGGAAAATATTTAGGCATAGATCAGGTCTTATGCAACATCAGAGAACACACACTAGAGTTCAACTTTGCTCATGAGTTATATAATTGTGTTGAGCTAGGCGTGGTGGCTCACGCCTGTAATTCCAGCTCTTGGGAGGCAGAGACAGGTGGATCTCTGTGAGTTTGAGGCTGCCCTGGTCTACAACGTGAGTTCCAGGCCAGCTGGGGCTACAGGGAGACCCTGTCTCAAAAACTCAAAAAGGAGAGAGACAAAAAAAAGGCTGTATAGTTGTGAAATGCAAGGAATTCTCTCTGAAGGTAAGACCACAGAACACACAAGTTTGTTGATAGTAGGAATTTTCTTTCAAGCCCAGTTCAGTCTTGTAAAAGGAGATCCACGTGAAGATGTCTGTCATATTGAAAGCTTTTATCCAGGTACTTGTCCACAAAGAATGGTAGATGTTTTCTAGAAAGTCTCGACCCATTTCTGGATGAGGACTTGTAGGTAGTCCTTTCACCCACACCACTCCAGATAGAACTGCCATTGAACACTGTCATGTAAGTCCACGATTGAGGCACAGATCCTGAAACTGCTCCTTATAAGATGGTAAGGATCACTGCCCAGCCAGCTCTTGTGCCTCTGGAGTAGACACATGCAAAGTTACTGAGCTTTTTGGAATGTATTGTGAGCTTGTGAAATGTTGGGCCCTGGATCGGTTTAGTAATATCTGAGGAATGAAGTTCATTTGGCCCCCTTGGCAGTTTTCCTTTCTGCCTTGAACTTCCTGTTGAGGTCTGCCTTATTGGGTGCCTAGTGGTTTAGTCATTGGGAGGACAGTCATGGTGATTGCCCTCTCAAAGGGCTGATGGAATACGCATATTTACTAAACAAGCTATTATGGCAAGGTGTGGTAAGAACTTTACCAGAATAAATTCAGGGTCCTGTTGAAGACCATATCAAGGAGACTGCCTCTTGGCTGTGACATCTCACTTGAGATCTAAGATGTAGATGTTAGCCTGGCTGATGGTAGGGAGAAGAGGTGGAAGTTACAAGGCCTGCATGGCAGGAAGATGAGAGGATCTGCAGATGCTCCTGTATTGTGACTTTGCTTTTGCTGGAGTTGTCTTGGACCCAAATTGATTTCTTTCTCTATTAATAACTGAATTGTACAGCCTGTCTCAGCTCCTGAGTGACCTTTAAGAGCTAGACGTATTCAGATTAGTGTGGCAGGAAAAAACTGGTGTTTCTAGTCGTCACCTCCAAAGGTTGTGCATTATCATTTAGCAAGAGCAATCCAGTTTTAAGGATCTCAATTGCTTTTTCCTGTATGTAACAAATCATTCAGTGTTTGACGTATCATTGAATAACTTTTCTAATTGTGAATGTTAATAAAGTATAAATCATCCACAATCCTGCTAATCATAGCAAGTGTTACCTTTCCAACTACTTCCTATTGTGTTCCCCAAATCCTGCCATTTTTGGTAAAAGTCGTTAGTAAATATTTTTTGCTAATTTTAACATTCACATGTTGAGTACACGCTTCATCTGCTTAGTGTGATGTGGGATATATTGTAATAAATGGAGTTTTAAAAGTCTTGCTTTGAGCTGGGCATGATGGCACATGCCTTTAATCCTAGCCCATGGGAGGCAGAGGCAGGGGGATCTTTGTGAATTCAAGGACAGCCTGGTCTACATAGTGAGTTCCAGGACAGCTGGGGCTACAGGGAGACCCTGTCTCAAAAAGACCCCCCCCAAAAAAATTGCTTTCAAATATTTGGGAATATGGAGCACAGTAGCACAAATGGAAATATGCTGGAAGGTGGGAAATACCAAGCAAAGGACACAGTACACTCATTTCTATTATCTGGGAAAATAATGGCATCTGGAAGCTATGGCAGCCAGACTCTAGGGCTTACAGTTCCCCAAGAAAGTTATCTAGGGTTGAGTTGAAGGAGCATGGAAATGAGAACTTTAAAAATCCATACACATACTATATCCTCCCAAATTATCTTTCATGAGTCTCATCTTGTGGTGGTGGTATGGGCTGGATCTCCTGGAGCTGGAGTTATAGGTGGTTGTGAGCTACCCATTGTGGGTGCTTTGGAATTAAACTCTGGTCCTGTGCAAGAGCAGTATGTGCTCTTAACCACTAAGCCATCGCTCCAATCTTTTTTTATGTAGCCTAGGCTGGCCTGAGAGATAAGGCCTTGTTCTTCAGGAGTTCACAAACAGAAGTATGAACTTAGGTCACTATCAAATATGACTTAAACTTCCAATCCTGTTTAGTTGCAGGCTGTGAAAATGAGGGAGAAAAGGAAAGGTAGGGGACCAAGATCCATTTAAGGTAGACACTTGCTCTCTAGACTGTCTCTGGCAACAGAAAAGCCTGGAACAGAAGGAAAGGCATTACTCACCCTGAAAAGGCTGTTGGAAAAAAAAAAAAAAAAAAAACCCACCCACCACAATCTCCTTTTAATTCAGCTATTGGTGTCATCCAGCTCATAAGCAAAATGTTGGATTTGACCATGAGATCCTCAGCTCCTTTAACACAGTGAGGGTACAGAATTGTGAAGGGAATTAGGGCTGCTGAATTCATGGAAAAGCACTACTGATCAAAGTGCTTAACCACTTAGTTTTTCTTAGCCATAAATCTTCAGGTACTTAAGTGACTTGTAGTGAAATTTATTTGAACTTTTTTTTTCTTTTTTTTGAGACAGGTGCCCAGCTGGCTTGGAACTATGTACAGTAGATTGTCAAATTTGACTTAAATTTCCAATCCTGTTTTACTTGCAGACTCACAGAGATCTGCCTGCCTTTGCCTCCCAAGAGCTAAGTGCTGGGATTAAAGGTGTGCACCACCATTCCCAGCTTGAAGAGGGTTCTTTATAATACTATGCATGAGCTTGGTAATTCTGCCATTGATGGTTACAGTGAAAATGAGGATCAGAGTTAAGTCTGCTAGGACTTGAGATGTTACAGAAAGCAAGGGCTTACTTTCCCAACTACCTGGGCCTCTGTTCACCTGCCTGTTTTCTTGGGGTAGGGGAGGGTATTCCCAGGGATTACATCTGGGGCCTTGTATGTGGTAAGCATATGCTTTACTGCTGAGCTTTCTTTAACTTAGGGTATTAGACTTTGTAGAAAAATGTGAAATACACAAACACAGTACCTAAAACGTCACCCAGAAGTAACCAGTATAGCACTTTGATATTGTATATGCCATTATTTTTAATGTGTTGTACGTGGGGCTCACATTGTATATATTGTGCATTTTTTACTTAGTGTATCATGAATGCATTTTTTTAAGCAACATTTTAAACACAACTTTTAAGGCTGTACATTCATGATAGTTTCTTAAGTATATTTCTGGGTAGAATTTCAAAGTCAAAAGTAGTGCTAAATCTTCTGGTATCACTTGCCAGAGATACCTATTCACATCTCTTCAACAATTTTATAAGCAAAACAAGTACCACCTTAACGCCTGCTTTAATAAACATTTTACCTTGTAAGACTGGACACATATGTGTCGTTCATTGGCATTTTTGTGATGTCATACATTAATGGGGATTTTTCATGAGGGAGACAGCATAAAGCAGTTCCAAAGTAGAGCCGAGTTCAAAATCAGACTTTACCACCTTTTAACTCTGACATTCGACTCCATTTCCTATGTACAAAATATGATCTTTAATAATTAATGCATAAGCCCTTAACAAATACCCATTGCATTTCTTTCTGATCTCTGTAAGAGATCCAGTTTTCTTTTTGCAAGGTACCAATTCCTACCTAATGTCCTACCCTTCTCAGCTTATTCAGACATTTGTCTACAAGAGGAAGTAACAGAACATACTAGATTTTACTTCATCAAAATACCCCCCTTTGAAAAAATGTTCTCTACCGAACACTGGGTGTTTAGCTCTTGTTTTTCTTACTAGTTAGCACATACCCATCTATGAATGTCCAAGAGTTTTAACTTTATCATAAAAATCTTTTTATTCACAGGCTACTAGCATGAGTGTTTTGTCTGCATGTCCCGAGATGCACCCTGTGTGGGCATGTCCCCAGAGGCCAGAATAGGGCATCAGTTCACCTAGAACTGGAGCTAAGAATGGTTGAGAGCTGCCATGTGGGTGCTAGAAACTGAATCCAGATCCTCAGCAAGAGCAGCCAGTGTTCTTGGGCACTGAGCCATCTCTCCAGCACTTAGTTTTACTACAGTAAAGGTATGCTATCCAAATTATTTTTGAGACAGGGTCTCACTATGTAGCCAATGACCAGAACTCTTCATCCTTCTGCCTCTCCATCTGGCGCTGGTGTGATTCACTTTCTTTAAATTGATTCACTTTACCTTGCACTATGTACCAGCCTAAAGATAGTTTCTTGTTGGTTCCTCAGAAGGGGGAAATACTATGATTGCTTTTACTCCTCTAATGTTGTCTTTTAATAAAATTCGGAAGATTACTAACCATTGTTGATATAAGACAAAACAGCAAGTACGAGGTGTTTGGAGGGGAAGACAGACCCAGTAACTGACAATTTTTGAGCACCTGAGCACTGTGGGGGAAACAGTCTTAGAATCAAATGTTATGACATCTGATAATGCAACTCCAATACTGTCTAAAGAATCAAAGGAGTCCTTATCTAGGCTTAGTTTTCCTATTTCCTCTCCCACCATGTCTCTGTAGTTTAAATCTAGCCACAGGTTAGGCAAGGAGACCATCCGTTAGTCCTTTTCCTTAGGTCACTAAGACAAAGCTATTAATAGTGCTGTGACCTAGGTTTTGTCTGTGGTACAAACCTGCCCAGTCTCATATGCACTACTTCAGTCTGGCTGGTGTCACACCTGTCATAAGACATGAACCAATTCAAAGGGAGCTCAAGAGGTGCTGTTCTACATCTTGTTCCCAGCTTCCCTTTTGTACAGGAAACACTGTTCCCTGGCTCTCTAACTCCTATTTTCCAGGTCATTTCAACCTCCATATCCAAGTTCTTGGACAAGGAAATGGAGGAAGGAGCACCTTTAAAGTCATAGAACTGAATACACCAGTGTCATCATCTGATAATGGTCATTAGACTAGAAATTATCTTTTCATTATATCCCTAGTCCCTGACACAAAGCAGGCATCAAACAAATGACTTAGGATTGGCCACTTCCCTAGCATGTGTGAAGTGCTAAGTTCAATTTCCATCTCTAAAAGACAGAAACAACCCTTTGGATAAATTAATTTGTATCTTTGCTTCTCATGCTCATTTAATTTCTGCCCTATCTTGGGCTCAAAATGGTCACGGATGACTCACTCTCTCACTTTTCTTACTGCCTTGTTAATTGTTCCGTACAAATTCGGAGTTCCCCAAATGAAGTTTTTCATGATCTCCATACTACCTTCTAAATGTAAGCCTGGCACACCAACGACCAGACACTGGGACACAGCCTAAAGCCCTTTGCCCTTCCTACCACATTCTCACAGAAAATGAGGTCTCAGTGCACATCCGTGCTTTTCACATTTCCTGAGTATCCTAATGTTAAGAGCAAAGCTGGTTCAGATTGGTCACAGGAAGCTTTACAGGAAATCTGTAGTTAACACTGGGAAAAGCTGCGCACAGCAAACTGCAGCGACTGAAGACCTAGTTTACAACCTTCAAGGACTCTTGCTCCAAAGTCAACCTTTTGACTAATAAGAGAAAAATCTTACTAAAGTATTTACAGATTATTGTATTCACAAATCACTTTACAGTGTGGACTCTCTGATGGCGCACAAGCACTGATCGGTGCCTGAAAGCTTTCCCACATTCACTACATATATATGCTTCATCCCCAGCATGGATTCTTTGATGCTGAGCAAGTGCTGAGCTCCTTTTGAAGGATTTGCCACACTCACTGCACTGGTAAGGTTCCTCTCCACTGTGAATTCTCTGATGCCTGATCAGGTTTGAATTCAGACTGAAAGCTTTTCCACACTCATTACATTCATAGGGTTTCTCTCCACTGTGTATCCTCTGATGGGTAATAAGCTCGGAGCTCTGTTTGAAAGCTTTCCCGCATTCATTACATTCATAGGGTCTCTCTCCTGTGTGAATTCGTTGATGTCTAATAAGCTTTGAGCTCTGGCTAAAGGTTTTCCCACATTCATTACACTCATAGGGTTTCTCACCAGTGTGGATTCTTTGATGTATAATTAGATATGAACTTTGACTGAATGCTTTGCCGCATTCATTACATTTGCAAGCTTTCTCACCCGTATGAATTTTCCGATGTCTAGTGAGGGCTGAGCTCTGATTGAAGGCTTTTCCACATTCACTGCACTCATATGCTTTCTCACCACTATGAATTTTCTGATGAATAATGAGGTATGACCTTAAACTAAAGGCCTTCCCACACTGATTACATTTATAGGGTTTTTCTCCAGTATGGATTCTCTGATGTTGGGTTAGAGAAAAATGCTGTTTGAAGCTGTGCCCACATACATCACATCTATAAGGTTTCTCTTCTGTGGGAACTTTCTGACATGTTGCAGTATTTGTACTTAGGATCAAGAATCTTTGAGGATCATCATGGTGGTCTTTCTTTCCCAAAGATTTGTGTGTAAAGATCAACTGACTAAAACTGCCTCCATGGATAGGGGAACTTCCTTGCTGCCATTCTAAATTGCTTTTGTGTTCACTAAAGCCTCTAAACGAAGGATCCCAAGAGAGTCCCACTGATTTTTCTTCTGAAACGCCCACTTTTGATGATGTTCCACTGTTCTTACAATCTGAAATGGTAAAATCAAAACAAACCAAGTTAACAGGAATGCTGCAGAGTTTACATTTCTCTGATCACTCTCAATGTTCACTTTTTTCCTTTTTGAGAGTCTTCCTACATTGTTCAGGCTGGCCTGGTACTTCTTGGTTCAAGGGATTCTCCTACTTCTGCCTTCTAAGGAGCTGGGACTAAAGGTCATCACCATTCTGAATGGCTCAACAGTCACTTTCTGTGTAATAGAAGGGTCTACTTGCAAAGCTGTCACTGTCCACTCATGTATTTTCAACTGGTCAAAACAGGGATCTCTTCTCTTTTCCAATCTAAGGCCTCTGTTTACCCTTTGACTGTTTCTTCTCTTTCAGGACTTCAGCTGGTCAGCTGCCCGCTACTTCTTTTCTACTATTTTAAATCTCTTTCTAAATTGACTCCCTGTGATAGTATTAATTACCAACTTGACACAATCTCGAATCACCTGGGAAATGTTTCAGTCAGACTGTCTAGATTAGGTTGGCCTGTGGGAATGTCTTATGTTTATTGATGTGGGAAGGCCCAGCCCACTGTGGGTGGCACTATTCCCTGGATTTGGGTCCTGGGCTGTGACAAAGTGGAGAAAGTGGGCTGAGTAGTAGGTCTGTGTATATTCATTCTCTCTCTGCTCTGGACTGTTGATATGACTAGCTCCTGCTGCCTTGACTTCCCTACAGTGAAGAACCTGGAGTTAGGAGCTAAAATAAACCCTTTCTCCTCCAAGTTGCTTTGGTCAGTGTGTTTTATCAGAAACAGAAACCAAAATGAAGACACCTCCATCTGTCAACTTAAGATCAAGTCACTCTCCCCTTTTAAAAACTAAGTCCCTTGCCTATGTATCTGTCAAGCAACCACCCACAGTACAATTTCTTTAAAGGTTTGTCTGGAGTCATCCCATTCTGCAATCTGGTTTCTAGCTCAGCCTCTTGAACTCTACCACTTCAGACAGTAGTCTTATCAAGGTTAGCAGTTTCATGACTGAGTAACTGCATGGATACCTTATACATTTTAGCTGACCTTTCTGTAGCATGGTGCCGAGAACCACACTTTTCATTTTCCTTCTTGAGACAGGGTCTCACTGTAGTCCAGGATGGCCTCAAGCTTATGGCCATCCTCTAGCCACCAAGTGCTAGAATTATTAGGGTGAGACACACACATGGCCTTCCTTTTCTACCTGATTTTTGTGGCTGTTCCTTCTATTTTAGGGCTAGTAACTAAGAAACTAAGTTCTTCCAGATTCTATCCTGGGTTCTCATGTATCCACATTGTACAAACCTTCTACCTTAGGTTTCAATTACTGTATTTAAGCTCATGTCTCCTCATATTCCTAATTCAACTCTGATTCTTGTAAGTTCTAGATTGTCATATCCAATTGTTAACTGGGTATTTTGCTTGTGAAAACCAGTACCCAAATGCCTCAAATTAAACACAACATCAGAGGTTATGTTTTATGGCACCACTGTTAAACAAGTTGTACAAGACTGAAACTTGATCTCATCCAGTTCTTCTTTCATGATCTGCTTTTAACAATGACCAGCTACTTCAATGCACTTTCAATGCTGAGGAACAGGATTTGGCTTCAATCTTCTCTATACTCCAGTGTTTAACACAAGTTGATGTGTGACAAGTTGTCACTGTGGCCACTTGGACTACAGTCTCTGATGAGCCTCTTGTCTTGCCTTTCTGAAATCATGTCTATACCCTGCAGCTGAGTTCTAAGCCATAAATTTAACAATACCACTCCTTTGTCCAAAACCCTTGAACTGTACCTCTCTGTACTTACGTCTTATTTCCTCCATGAGTTTCTTTCATCATCTCATCCCTTACCAACTGTCGAGTCGAAGTGACTGCCTATAATCTCCACAGCAGTGTTCTCTCTCGCCCTCAGGACTGTGGCCCTTGTGTGGGCCACTCCTTCTACCTACACAACTGGCTTTCTCCTACTCACAGTTCAAGTTTAGCTCAGGTGTTTCTTCCTCCAGGAAGTGGTCCTTGAACTTTTCATATTGGGTTTGGTACCATTTTATGTGCCCCGATAGTACACAGTGCCTTCCTTTAGTCTATAACTTACTATACTCGGTTGCATCTGCCTTTCTCTGTGTGAACCACTCATGAAGACGTGAAAGTTAACTGAAGATGTATTTACCACAGTACTAGCCATTTTAGCACTCTTAAGTTATAAAACGATTGTGTGAATAACAGAGGAACTAATACAAGTAAGGATGGTTGCAATTCATGAGGGTTCTAACATAAAGCTTAAGCGAGCAGCTCCGGTTTTGATTGATAAAAGTGCTGTTCACATGCAACAAGTTTATAAATCCAATTCTGCATATTCAAAACCAGAGGCCTAACTCACATATGTCTGCAGATATGTTTCTATTTCTTACCACTTTTAGAGGAAAGGCAAGGTTTCCAGGATTTCAGCTGTGTCTTCAAAGGTTGGAGCTCTGTGTTTGTTGACTCTTGGGATGCTCTGATGTATGTCAAATCTTTCCATGACACTGCTGGCCCCGGTGGACTAGCTGGGACCTGAAATCAGTAAAATATAATTAGCAAAAATCTCAAGCAGGTCAATGGGGCCATTGCTATAGCTGAAGGAGAGTGGAAAAAAGGGTAGAGCCAGGTACAGTACCATGGTTACATAAGAACTGGTTCAGCAGAGACTGCATTTCAACCCATCAGCTTTAGGCTTACATTCTTTTCCTATAACACATCAGTTCTTGGTTCCCACCTGCTGCCCTGGGTCATCAAACTCTCTCTCCAAATCCTCCAGCAGGGTCACCACTTCCTCGCCACTTCTTGGACCATGCTGCTGAACCCACACCTTCAGCTCCTCAGGCAGGATGCTCAGGAACTGCTCCAGCACCAGCAGCTCTAGGATCTGCTCCTTTGTGTGCAACTCAGGCATCAGCCACTGGTAGCAAAGTTCCTGGAGCCGGCCCAAAGCTTCCCGGGGCCCAGGGGTCTCATGGTAGCAAAAGTTCCTGAACTGCTGGCGGAACAGTTCTTGGCAGGATTGGGCAGTTCCATTCTGCTTACACTTCTGGCTCCAGGAAAAGCTATCTTCTATTTTCACTAGTATCAATTCTTCTTGAGTCTGAGGCTTCAAAGTCGAAATTGCTCTGGATTCCACAGCCATTCTGGGCTGCAATAGCTTACGACGACGACTGGGTTCTGTGCCTGGGAAGGAGTTTCTGAGTAATCTCTTCTTTCCTACAGGATATGAAAGGTCTATTGACTTACAGTAGGGGAAAAAAACAAAACAACTCTAGAAACTTCTAACACTAAAAGGGAACCGGTTTAAGACTTTAAGTACACCAACAATAAACAAAACCACTCACTTTCCAGTGCCTCCCACTGTGTAGCATTCCTACCACTACTAAAAAGACATAAGCAGAGTATGACTTATAGTGAAGAATATCGTTTCCTTCTCAGGTGTTTCAATCCTGGTTTACTATGTGAATAAAACACAGAACTTTTCTCAGTGCTGGGAATGAACCCAGGGCCTTATGCACCGCAAGCACTTTGCCACTGAGCTGCCTCCTTGACCCCTTTTGGTAGCGCTGTGGCTTGAACTCTGGTCCTTGACCATGCTAGACAAGCACTCTACCACTGGGCTATCCTCAGCCACAGAAAATGTTAATAAAATATAGGCCACCAACTCAGACTTCAATGGTAATAATACCTAAGTAACACTGAATGCTCACTTTAAATTTATTCCTAGTTATTGTTTGATAATTGCAGGTAGTGTTATTCTGCATATGAGACACATTTTCAAGTTCACATTAAACATGATTTTATTTAAATAAGTATGTCAGGGTGTCTGCCACTTGCTTACCATTTGGTACTCACAGTAATTTCTTCAACAAACACGGAGGCATTTATGTGAGGTTTATCCTGAGCCAGCATTACATTGAAAAGGTTTTTGTTTAGGAATGAGTAAGAAACTAACTGTAGATGCTTATCATGTGTTGAAAAATGCCCTATTACAGCCGCAGAAGATCAGCCTAAGCTCTCAGAAGTACTCTAAATTTAAGCGAAGTGTTACGATCCTGTGGCACAGGACAAACCCTGCTGTTTGGATAGGGAACACCATAGACCTGCACGCCCTTCAGGTCGCATCACAACCATGTCCTAAGCAGACAGGGCTGCGAGCACCTGCCCCGGGGGAAGCAACAGACCACGTCTTCTAGGACACACGTTAACCCAGCCTACTTCCCTACCCAGAGAAAAAGCGACCCCTGCCACGCAGCCTAAAGGCGCGTCTGCCTCCACACTTGTACTTCGGTGCCGCTGCACTGACCACATACGAACTAAGCCCGCATGCCCGCGATGCAGGGCCTGCTTGTCCCCGGGGCTCCCTCCGCAGTGCTCCTTCCGCAGTGCTGCCGCGGGCGACGTCCCACTTCCCCGCTCTTGTCACCACGTCCTCCGCCCCCTCCTCAACCCTCAATACAACCAGGACACACCCGACGTGAATTCTACAGGCTTCTCGGATCTGCCTTCCTCAGCGGCCGGCTGCGATCACGGGTTAGATTCCTGGTTGAACCACAGCCGCAGGGACCACGGAAGCGCGACTCCGGGGTTCCTCGTCCGGCCGCACCGGAAGGACAGGCCGAGGATCCCGGGCCCGCGCCACCCGCCCACCGTCCGCCCAGAGCCCACGTCCCTCACTGCAAGGCCCAGCAGCTACCACAAAGACCGGAGGTGTGTCTGCGTTCCCTTCCGCTAGCGCGACGGGTCCATCTGTCCGCCCCGCCCCTTCCGCTCGTGCTCACCCAGACACCGCCTCCACCCCGCCCCCTCCGCTCGCGCGCACAGAGGCGCCTCTGTCCGCCCCGCCCCTTCCGCTCGTGCTCACCCAGGCACCGCCTCCACCCCGCCCCATCCGCTCGCGCGCACAGAGGCGCCTCTGTCCGCCCCGCCCCTTCCGCTCGTGCTCACCCAGGCACCGCCTCCAACCCACTCCATCTGCTCGCGCGCACACAGGAGCCTCGGTCCGCCCTGCCACTTCCGCTCACGCGCACAGAGGAGCCTCCGTCCACCCCCCCCCACCTTCTGCTCGCGCGCGCACACAGGCACCTTCCTACATCGCGCCCCTTCCGCTCATGCACCGGTGCCTTCCTCCCTCCCGCCCCTTCCGCTCGTGCACAGGTGCCTTCATCCCGCCCCGCTCGTGCACAGGTGACTTCCTCTGTCCCGTCCCTTCCGCTTGTGCACACAGGAGCCTTTGTCAGCCCCGCCCCTTACGTGCATGCACACAGGGGTCTCTTGCCCCGTCCCTTCCGTCGCCCGTGCGTTACCCTGCTCCTTCTTTACCCCTTTCCTGGATTTCCGAGTCCCCGACCAAACTCCTGGGTGAGTGGGCGGAGCCAGTGTAGCAGGTCCTTTATCCTCTGCACCGCTGCACTGTCCCATGCAGTGTCCCCGTGCACCGCCCCTATGCATCGCTCCCATGTGCCTTCCCCGTGTACATCCCTGGACATCGCACTGTCCACACCAAGAGAACAGGTCTTCCCAAAACAAGAATCTGCAAGTGATTGAGACCTCCCAGTCCCAAACAAGTCCAACAAAGGGGCAAAGCCACTGCCATGCACAACCTGAGACCTCTGCAGGGCATGGGGGAGAGTTGTTGAGAATGCAGTCACCCAGAGAAGGCTGAAACTGTTGCTAGACATTAGGAAGTCCCCCATCCTCCAATCTGCAGCACCATCAGCCCACCATCAGAGGAATGTGGAACTGTGATTCACAGTTGGGGACCACAGCTCCAGGCTCATGGGAGACAACCACTCCTTTACCTCGGGCTAGCTCATCTAGGCCACCTAGGCCTTTTGTCTAGACTTCTGCCAAGCTTGGCTTCAGCTTTTTTATTATCTCTGTATTCCTCTGGAGGAATAATTTCATTTTTTACTGTTAACCCCCAAATTCATAAACCCCAATTCCACCCTCTACTTGTCTACTAAACCTCAAATCTTTTTTGACCCTTAAAGCTTTTATTTTTACTTTATGGATGAATGTGTGCACCCCAGCCCCCCCCCCCCCCCAATCCCTTGGAGCTGCAGTTACAGGTGTTTGTGACCCACTCAACCTGGGTTCTGGGATCTGAATTCTTGTCCTCGGGAGTAGCAAGTGCTCTTAACCACAGAGCCACTCTCCAGCCCTATCCCAATCTTTTTAAAGTTTTTTTTTTTTTTTTTTTTAATTGGAATATAGTAATTACATATAGTAATGGGGTTCATTATGCCATTTTATAATGTATATTACTTGTTTTGCCTGACACATTCTAAGCTTAGTGGTTACTGTCTTGTATAATCTTAAATAAGTATCAAGTATCATGGCAGGGTTAATATGATATATTTTTATTGTTTATAATACTCTTTAAAGAGAAAAAAGAAAAAAATTAACTCCCTCATATAACTACATCATTAATACAGGTATTTCTAAGTACATTATAATTAAATAAGTAGTGAGGGTCTTTGGTCAGTTAATTTATTCAACCTTTATCTCATCCTATCAATTTCCTTGCCTTCACTTGGGAGAGTAACTTTTTAAAAAAGAATTATACATATTTAACTTATGTGTATCTGTGTGTGTGTGTATGACTTATGTGTGTGTCCTTGGAGGCTGGAAGAGTGTATTATATTCCCAGAAACCAGAGTTACAGGTGGTTGTGAGTCACTTGTCACTGGTGCTGGGAACCAAACCCAGGTCTTCTGAAAGAGCAACAAGTGCTCAATTACTGCGCAATCTCTTCAGCCTTGAGATTGTCTTTTTGTTCTTGATTATTAAAGATTAAACTGACAAGTCAAATCAGTTTAATTCTATGTTTTGAATAGCAGCTGATCTCCCAGTTTCCTAGGAAATTGTGGGAAGTAGGAACTCAAATTAAAAATGTTTTAAATAGCACATGAAGAATTCTTAAAGGTTAAAGTCAAGGCTGTTATCAACTAACTGTTAAGCATGCCAATCTAGTAGAGTAAAATAAATTAGGAAACTATACATAATATATTTTGCTAATGACTGGATCTAATCAAACCAAATAGACAACTGATTGTCCACCTGTTTTACAATCTATTTGCCTAAAATTAAAGATTTGTTATTCTGAGAAAGTGTTACATACTAGGAACATCTACAGGTAATGATGAACTGTGAGGATGTTGGGGTCCATCTGAACAGAAGAACCTGTGCCATGGGATAAATTCTTTGGTAAAACTGAAGAATTACCAACCCCTCAGTTATCTTGAAGCCTTTAAGAGGGAGCTGACACTGATTCTAACCACTCCAACAGCTATCAAAATACCTGAAAGCAAACCCTGAATCCATCACTCTAGAGTCCAGCCTTGGAAGACAAAAGAAAAATGAG
>NW_008355800.1:662398-662826 GCF_000622305.1 Nannospalax galili
TGATGGTGTGATAAGAATAGGAGGTAGGAATTGGCTAGGCAGTTAAGGCAAAAAGACCCCAAAGAAATGTGGCCAGTTTCTTCGCTAAAAGTCAAAATGTCCTTGGGACTCTTAGCAACATACTCCATTCTAAAGGCCAAAAATGTCAAAAATATTTGGGAGCTTTTATCTAATCCTTAAAAGATTTAGGGTTACCTCTTTAGAGGGGAGAATGTTAGAGCAGCCAAAAGCCCCATAAAAAAATAAATTGAAGAAGAAAGTACATGAAGTTATCAGAATAAAGTGACAGGGAGATATGGGAGGAGTTGGAGTGGAGGGAGTGGGCATGGGTTTGATCAAAACACTATATGCATGTATGAAATTCCCAAATTATTTACTTAAAGCTGGGCATGGTGGTGCACGCCTTTAATCCCAGCACTTGGGAGGCA
>NW_008355800.1:662843-689627 GCF_000622305.1 Nannospalax galili
TTATTTTGATATATCACAGTGAAAGATTTATCGTCCTCTTTTTTTTTTTTTTTTTTTTTTTTTTTTTAAAAAAAAAAAAAAAAAAAAAAAAAAAAAAAACAAATTTAAAGTACAAAACCAGAAAAAATTTTTACGCATTCACAGGATAAATAAATTAACCAACCTAAAAATCCCTCATAGTATGTGTAGTTATTTGAATTCATTACAATTAGTAGTATCTGCTAATATGTGAAGGGTCAGCAATATCAACAGCACAGGCATGTCAGAATCGTGTTTAGTGGGTTGGAAGGTCATTAAATGTGCAAATATGAAGTGTTCTAGATTAAACATTAATGTGTATGTGTGTACTGCCTACATGTGTGTTAAGTGCACCCACATTGTGCAGTACCGTCAGAGGGCAGAAGGGGGTGTCGGATCCCCTGGAACTGTAGTTACGGACAGTTGTTAGCCACCCTGTGCTGGGATTTGAACCCCTTCCTCTGCGAGAGCAGTCAGTATTCTTAACCGCTGAGCCATCTTTCCAGCCCCAATTAAACATTATTAGATGTCTGTTTCTTGAGGCCCTCACCTCCCCCTTTAAACAATCTCTTTCCTCTCCTCACCCTGCCTTGTAAAGACTCGTTTTGTATTGTATGGCACCAATTGTGAATTAACAAGTTGGTGATAATTAGCAATAGTGGATCCAGTTATAATGGGGTTGAATGGTTCCATGACCTCTACTGTTTTGAAAACACAGTTCAGCTGGAGTCAATAGAGGAAGCAGCCTTTTGTTTATCCTACATTCCAGAGCCCCTGGCGCTCTGTGCTGGTTCGGAAAATGTGGAGGGAAGCGGGCAGCAGCCTCGAGTCGGCTCCGTGGAGCATGCTGCCACCTCCTGGCCATACAAGGTAGGGTGGCTTCAGAAGGTCCTCCTAGATTTAGGGTATAATATCTCAATTCCACTAACATATTACACTTTTGAACACAGAAATTTAGGTTCTTTATGTCTAAAAATGTCATTCAATGTTTAAATCATAAAGAAAAAATTCTTACAACATTCTGAGGAACCAAATGATCTCGAATAATTTCTGTAACTTGAACGCAAAGATGAAGGGTTAACTCTCTACAGCTATTTGAGTTTCAAAAACAAAGAAAATTAGCCTTGGAGAACTTGTTTACTCGGATTTTGTAGTGACTCGTTAAGATTCAGATTTCTTGGGGGCTGGAGAGATGGCTCAGTGGTTAACAGCAGTAGCTGCTGCAGAAGACCTGGGTTTGAATTCTGGCACCCACATGGAAGCTAACGCCCTCTTTTGTCCTCTGTGGGCATTGCACGATGTGGGTGCATTTGCACACATGCAGGCCTAACACTCATACACACACACACACACAAATTCAGTTTTTTTTTTTTTTTGTCTTTTTTGAGACAGTTTCCCTGCAGCCCCAGCTGGCCTGAACTCCCTATGTAGACCAGGCTGGTCTTGAACTCACAGAGATCCACCTGCCTCTGCCTCCCTTTGCTGGGATTAAAGGTGTGCAACATCACGCCCGGCTCATGTTTCTTATTAGTCTTGTAAATTTGCTTTTAATTGGTGGAAAACAAAATAAATGTAGATAAAATGAAGCTGTTGCCTATTTAGACGGTCATTTGATATGTAAAATGTACTGTAATTGTTAAAATTTGACAATTCATTAAGCAAAAAAATTTAGTAAGCACCAGTAAACCATAAACTCCACTCAGTTCTGGGACAGCCAGAGAAACCAAAAGGCACAGGACTCTGTTCTCTAGAAACCCACTAAAAGGTAAGACAGAGGCAACAGCAGAATTTTAAAACATGCGGAGGAAGGTTCAGTGTGTAGGAAGTGTTGGGGAGTTCGTAGGGGGAATGCTCAACCCCAATTTGGATCATGGAGAGTAAAATAGAAGGCAGATTATTCTTTTGTAGTGGCACTGGTCTCTGGAGGACAGATAGAGACTGAAAATGATATACTTGATAACAATTTAAATTCCAGTTTTACATTGTCAGTGCTTTCTACCTGAAATGTGTATTATCCATTATTAATTTTCCTTCTTGTTCATCTCTTGAGGAAAAAGTAACTTAAAAGTTCAAAGCTGTGGACACTCCTTACAGTCCCAGTAAAATAATTTCATTCCCAAAGCTTAGCCAGAAGTCACAAGTGCCTTCAGAAATGTGCTTACAACTCTCTGGAGTTCACATTCAGTATCTTAGGAATGATCACTCTTGATTTTTCATAATCGCTTATTATAATCATGCTGTTCCTAATCTCATAGTTTAGGTTAATGTTCTGTAAAAGAATTGCTTCCTTAAATTAATTTTCTTCTCTGTAAGTCTATTAAGTTTTGAGAATGTAATTCCCTTCTGTCCTTAAATTTATTTTGTCTAAAATGAGAGCCCAAGTTTTCAATCTTGAATGGATAAATGAACAAACACACACACTCATAGGGTACATATCTGTACACACTGTTGGAATCTTTTGTTGAAATTTTAGGTTGCTGCTGTAATAACCTGCAGGTATTTGGCATTTTTCTGCTAGGCACCGGCCACTTCCTCCCCCTGCCCATTGCTTACCTCCCTTGTTCCTTTTCTTATACTTTGCATCCCTTTCACATAGTGTGGCATGCCCACCCATTTAGGAGCAATGGAAGCGATCTTTTTGTCCAATTCTGCCTTGCCTTGCTAGCTGTTCCTTGACTCTGTGCTGGCTGTGATTCTGGCCAGCATTGCTAGTCACGCCGATCTTGTAGGTGAGGCTGGCCTCAGACCTTGGCAGGGCCGGCTAGCTCTTAATTACAAGGCTTTCTTTGTTCTCACGGTCACAGGACCCACTTGCAGTTTTACTGTGGTGGAGAGCTAACTTTATCCCAGTCACCATCAAGCAGCTGCAATCTTTCTTGGCCATCTCAGCTCTAGCTCTTTATCTGTGGGATGGTTGAGGTAGTTTCCTTTCTGGAACAGGTGGGAGCTTCTTATTAGAACACATCCCAACTTACAGTGAAGTCTGTTACAATTAACTGCATTAGAAGTGAGAATAAATGAAAGGGCAACAGTGACATCATGTTCTTCGAGGAAAGAGCTTGGGGGAGCCAGACAGCCTGCGGAAGAGTCCTCTTATCTAGTGGATTTCATGGCGTCACACCCGCTTGTGAGATCTTCTGCTTCTTACCTCACACCTTAAATCTGCTCCCCTTCAACCCTAACATCCATTCATGCCGCATCATCATGATGGGTCCATTCAATAGCTCAATGATTTAAAAATATCTTATTATTTGAATTTTATGTGTATGAGTGCATTGCCTGCATGTATGTAAGTGTATCCATGTTGTGCAGTGCCCATGGAGGTCAGAAGGTGTCAGATTTTTTTGGAACTGGAGTTATGGGCCATTGTTAGCTGCTATGTGAGTGCTGGGAATTGAACCCGGTTCTTAACCACTGAGCCATCTCTCTAGTCCAGCTCAATGGGTTTTGAGGGAGGGGCTTACTTGAGCTTCCTCTCTTTTTGTTTCCAGGCTTCCTTGAGTTGAGCAGCCTTCCTCTGCGAGACTTATCTGCTGTGTTGTGCTGTCTTTCTGAAGGCCTAAAGGCAATCTAGACAAGTGACTATGGACCACAACCTCTGGAGCCATGAATCCAATAAATCTTTCCTCCTAAGGTATTCTGTCGCAGTGGTGGATAGCTGACTAACCAGTGAGTCTAAAGTCACTTCTTTCCAAATGACTATCCAATTTTTATTATTTATTAAACTGTTCATCTATTGATTTCAGATAATACTACATCCATACACATGTTATCTATCTCTATCAATCATCTATCATCATCTATCCTCTCTCTCTCTCTCTCTCTCATCTATCTACCTCTCTGTCTCTCATCTATCCACCTACCTACCTACCTACCTTTCCTTTCCTCCTTCCTTCCTTTCTTTCTGTTGGCGGTGCTGAGGATTGAAACTTGGGCCTCATACATGCTGTATCCTCAGCCCTGTGTGATTTGTTTCTTGACTTTCTATTCTGTTCTGTTCTGTTCCTCTGGTTTTGTCTAGCTATACACATGCGAGGCATAACTTAATTGGCACTTAGTTTATTAAGCATTACTATGATTTTTGTTTATCTGACGGATAGCATGGGGTTGTAAACATGCTGTGCTTCGGAAGTCATATTTTGATTCTCAAGGTGAGATCTGATTGAAGTCAGATGACAGCTGCCTCTTCCTGCCCTGGGTATGCTCCATGTCTATCTTTTTGTGTTTATCATCTTGAAGTCCAGTGTTTTATTAGATGTGTTCTTAGAGATATGTTTACAATATTTTATTAGCCATGTGTACTTGACCCAGTCTATGCAAAATAGCCATAGACTAAGGGAAGGCTTGATCTTAAGCCCATTCTATAACAGAGGGAAAGATCATTGAGTTTTCACAGAGCAGTTATTCTTTTAATATATTATTCTAGTTATTTCTTACTTGAAGGTGGTAGGTAGTTGTATTAGTCAGGGTTCTCTAAAGAAACAGAACAATGGCCGGGCATGGTGGTGCACACCTTTAATCCCAGCACTTGGGAGACAGAGGCAGGCGGATCTTTGTGAATTCGAGGCCAGCCTGGTCTACATAATGAGTTCCAGGACAGCTGGGGCTACAGGGAGACCCTGTCTCAGAAAGACAAAAACCAAACCAAAACAAAACAAAACAAGAAACAGAACCAGTAGAATGAATATACATATTATATATAGGGATTTATCAGATTAGCTTACAGTCCGAGTAGTCCAACAATGGCTGTACCACCCTGGAGAGGCTGAGAATCCGTAGTTGTTCATTCTACGAGGCTGGATGTCTCAGTAGTCCCAATCTGGCGCCGAAGGTCTGATGAATTCCAAAAGATCGGCTAGTCTTCAGTCTATAGCAGCAAGAGGAACTCACCAGTGAGAGAGAAGGCAAGCAGCAAGAAACCAGGTGTTCTCCTCTGCCATGGTCCTTTATATGGGCTGCCGTCAGAGGGTAATACCCACATTTAGGGTGTGTCTTCCAGCTTCAGGTGATCCAATCAAAAAGATCTCTCTCATTTTAGTTAATCTCAGATCCAGTAAAGTTGACACCCAGGATTAGCCATCACAGTAGTATAGTGTTAATTCATATTTATTAGATTGTGTCAATGAATTTAAACTCATGTGGGGAGTGATGAAAGGAAATTCTCTAGTTTTGCTTTTCTCTTTGTTTTTGTTTTGAGACAGGGTCTCCCTGTAGTCCCAGCTGGCCTGGAGCTCACTATGTAGACCAGGCTGGTTTTGAACTCACAGAGATCCGCCTGCCTCTGCCTCCTGAGTGGTTGGAATAAAGACATGTGCCACCACGCCCGGCTTGTTTTGTTTTTTGAGATAACTCCAGATTCACAGGAAGCTGTAAAAATGCCGCAGAAAGGCTGTGTGCATCTTAATTCAGCTTCCCAAAGGTTAGATAAGATACAGGCACTGGGAACGATGCCCATAAGATCTACGAAGATGAAAACACGTGATGTGTGTTTGTGCTTATGTAACCACCATACAGTATCAACAGTGGGGGAGTCTGGGAATGAGGCAGAGGAGAAGTCCAGGACTCAGTCTACCCACCTAGACAGCAACTGCACTGGCAGAATCTGCCTGCTGTAACTGTTTGGGAACTTTGACATTTACTGAAAGGCTTAGGCATTCCAGAGAATTGCTTAGATAGGTAAAGCCCAGTCAATTGTGAATAATTTCAGCTGTCAGGATAATAGCAGTTATCCATCCTCTTCTGTCAGCCCTGTGGTGGTTTTGTGTATATTCCCAGAGCAGTTTTTGTTGTTATTGTTTAAAATAGGGTCTCATGCATCCCAGGTAATCCCCCAATTCTCTATATGGCTCAGGCTGGCCTTGAACTTGCTTTCCTTTTGCTTCAAGTTGCTCCTGAGTACTTTTTAGAAAAGCAAATCTACTCTGCCAACATATTTATTTTTCCTCCATTTACTTACTTTTCTTTTTGCCTGTGTTCATTGGGGTTCATGAGTTGATGCTTTACTGGCTCCAGAAATTCATTACTGCATCCGTCTTGGATTTACAAGAAAGCCTGCCTTCTGTGATCTGTGTGTATCACATATGTATATGGATATGTGTTCACATATACAGGCCAGCCTGCCTTCTGTGATATGTACGTATAATATGTATATGTGTACGCACACACAAGCCAGCCTGCCTTTTGTGATATGCATGTATCACATATATATGCACAGACCCATGTGCATGGACCATGTACACACAGAGAGAGACAGACACAGGATTTTAGCTGTACTTTGCAGTAAGAGAAGGGAGGAATGCATTTACTCCTTGTTCTGTAACTACAATTGCACGAAGCAGCTTTAAATACATTACTGTACTTGTATCAGATTTAGAAAAAGAGCCTCCAACATATAGCTGACTTGTTGTTAAGTATTCTGCAATTATCACCACTGGTATTAAATATCCTAAAGTCACAGGAAAATGTCAAGGATAAAGTTAAGATGTTGGAAGCAGGGGCTGGCAAGATGGCTCAGGGGTTAAAAGTACCACTTTTGAGGTGGATCTGAGTTTGGTTGCTAGTACACATGTCTGGCTGGTCACAGTCGTCTGTAACTCCAGCTCCAGGGGGATCAGATGCCTCTGGCCCCCCCAGGCATGGATATTCACATGCACAGACCCATGTGCATAGACCATATGCACAGATCTACATGCATAGACCTACATACAGACCCCACACAGACCCACACATACACATAATAATAAAAAAACATATATTGAAGGCAAAAACCTAAATGCATTTTAGTGACTGTAAAATGACTTTTTTCCTAAAGGAAAAAGACAACAGAATGTCCCTAATAAGGGACATTAGATGTGGCCAGTCATAGTGGCTCACACCCCTAATGCCAGCACTGGGGAAACCGAGGATCAGGAGTTCAAGGCCAGCCTGGGCTATGCAGTGAGAGCTTGTCTCACAAAACCAAATAAATAAATGAGAGCAAGTTGGAGAGGGCAGGCAGGCTGAGCCTACAGTCCTGCTCATTCTCTTTAGGAGTGACACCTTCTTGGGAACTTAGCAAACAGCCCTTCATGAAAGGAAAGGCCACAAGCAAAGCTTCAGCAGGACACACATTCATTAGTTCTACTCGAGTCACGTAACTCGTGTTGCCTGGGGTGTTACCGCTGATAGTGTCTAATCAAGTCCCAGACTCCAAAAGGCCCCGAATTTGGCAACACTGAAATGAGATGAAATGCATCCCTGTTCCTTAAAAAGAAAAAAAAAGGAAAGAAATTGCAGACCAAGCTGCTCTCTGTAAGTTTTAGGCTTAGATTTAATCAAGTCCAGCCAAAATTATTCCACCCAGGAGCTATTAGCGCATTCCTCCTTTGGAAAGCAGCTAAAACCACGGAATTGTTGGCAGTTACATCCAATCCTTTAGAAACAAAAAATGTGTATAGCTTCCCACTTTCTAACTCACTTTCTTTTCCTGTTTGATATGTTTGTAAATTATTTGGGAAAAGAACATTGAGTTTTAATTTCTAAATTTTTGATATAATAATTTTTTTGCCAATGAAGATAATATATCTGAGAAAAATCATATTTGGTAAATCCTGATTCTTTAAAGGGTTTAACACAGAGGACCATACATAATTTTTAAGCTAGAAAAAGAAAGCCCAGGACAAAAACAAACCTCAGACTGACATTAAAAACCACTGTTCCCCCCTTCCCCCATCCAGTGTGCAGCCTACTGAGGCAAGATGCTGAGTTTAGGCCAGCCTGGGCCACACAGACAGAGCCAGGGTGGTTTGGGCCCTCTCTCTCTCTCTCTCTCTCTCTCTCTCTCTCTCTCTCTCTCTCGCTCCCACTCTCACTCTCGCTCTCGCTCTAGCGCTCTCTCAAACAGAACAAAACTAAACCAAAAACCAACCAATCAGCCAAACACCCCACACTCAAACCAAACAACCCCTACCAATTGTTTAAATAGTTCTTGGGTTGTAACTTTGTGAAAACTTAGAGCTAGAATGAACCATAACCCCCTTTCCATGTGTTTCTTCATCTTATTTTCATGGATGTTTATTGAGAAAGATGATACTTAAAGATGTATTTATTCTACTTATATATCTTGTTAGAAATACCTGTTTCAGATCTTTTTCTATTGTATATGATAGTCTCTTGCAACTTAAAAATGTTTTAAAACATTTTCTTTAGTGCACATATGAGGGGGGCGATGACAACGTGGACACATCCATGCATGATGAGCTCATGGATGTCAGAGGACAACTTTTGGGCATGCTTTTCCATATGGGTCCTGGGGATGAATTCAAGTCATCAGTCTTAGCAAGCACCTCGAGGGACACTTTCTGATTGTGAAGTTTGGTAGGGTAAGTAGCACTAAGAAGCACGTGGATGCGCACCTTTGGCGCCTTCTTCAGTCACTGTCTGGCTCTGTTTCCTGAGTCCATCTACTTCCACCTCTGGGCCCTGCCCTAAGTCCTGATTATATGGTCATGTAGCCCCAACAAATTTTTATGAATATCAATTTAAGGTATTCATCGAAAACGATTTAAGTGAGGAATAGTTACTTCCAATTTTTTTTTTTTTCTTTTCTTCTTTTTCAAAAAAGGGATCTTTGAAAGGCGGAAAGAGGCTTTGCCTCATCTCTGCTTTCCTGAGGCCAGAAATAAAGAGCAAATTAGCATGTCATTGGAAGAAGTGTGGATCTGTGGTCTGTGCTTGCTTGATGTAAACATGGGGCTTTATGAATTATGGAAGCCACTTCTAGGAGGAGAAAGGCTGTCATCTGAACAAATCACCAGAGTCTAGCCATCCAGGGCTCTCGGGGGAGCAGCTTAAGCTAAAGACCTTTCCTAGTCGGACTATCAATCCAAATCAAAAAGTGTCTGTTCATTAAATTGCAAGTGACCATCTGCTTGCTTAATCATGTGCTCCTCTCTCATTTCAGCTGCTTATCACTGCCTAGTCCGGCCTCCTTTGCTAACTAGAATGAGCTTGATCTTTAGGTTAAGCAATGTCAAATTTTATATGGGATTGAATATCTCTTTATTCTATTTTGTTAAACCATCTGAGAGAAAAGAATACAAATTTATTATTTTAAAGTTTGCAAAGACAAGCTACTTATAATCTGGATTGATATTTGACTTTTACTAAGAACATGCGCATACTCCCAAATGCATTGTTTTGTTATTTGCTTAGCTTGGCAGAGGGGGCGATTGTGTTTACACTTCACTGTTTAAATTTAGAACCAGACAGTATTCTTTCTTTATTAAGCAATATATATGTGTAGTAAGGGATCCAGTTAAAGAACAGAGATGAAGTTTAGATAGCTTCTAATGTTAACAATCTGCTGTGCATCACAGGTGTGAGGTGGACCTAAGATTGAAATGTAATAGATGAAACTATAGGGGGATACTTGTAGAACATTGTGGGGTACAGTGTGGGCAGAGGGAGGGCACTTCTCCAGATGGCAGTCAGAAGTGCATCGCCCCTGCTCTCTGGTGTCTGGGGAGGGTGGGCTCAGAAGCCAGGCCAGCCTTCCCCACTCTACTCTCCTTGGACAGCTTCAAACTGCCTCTCATAAGACTTTAAATGTGGCAAATGATCATTTTTGGCAGCTGAGGTGCAGAAGAAGTAAGGCTATACATAATTTTGTAAGCTGAAAAGTGTATGTTTTTGCTCGCTCTACTTTTCATCTAGTGGCTCTACTTCAGTGGACGCTATTGAGTCTTTGAAAAGGCTGTGATTCAGTGTTGTGGCAGAAGCACTCTGACCTTTGGGGAGCTTGAAGTGAGACAGTATAAATGCAGGTTCGAGAGCTGCTCCTTGGCTCGGCTCCACAGGACAAGGACCGAGTGTGTATGCTGTGAAGGTCTAGCCTGCAGCCCCTCCCACGTCCCCAGTTGCCTTAACATCCAAGGAAGAAGACCACACAGGTACAGAAACTGGGCTTGGGGCCAGAAATCCCAGAGCCATTAGGACCAGAGGACATTCTGGAATGGAGGTGTCTCACTGTGAAGAGGAATGCAGCGACAGGACTGAGGCAAGGTACAGGACCCTGAGGAGGTCACTGCATTCAGTGTGGGAGCAGGTAATTGGAACGAGTTAGCAGAAGAGAGATTATGTCCTGTGGGTAAGTTATAAGGCCGTTAAAACTTTCATCTCGGAAGCTGTGTAGCATCATGGAAATGTTTACTGTGTAAAATATCCAACAAGAAATGTCCAGGCTGCAAGAGTCAATGGAGGTTTGACTAAAGAAGATATATTTCAGAGAGTCTATCCTAATATACTTGCATATCTGCATTGAAATTTAAGCAATAGAATGCTTGCTGCAGCATTATTTACAACAATAAAATTTATTTGGTTTTCTATAGGGACTGAGTAAGTAAATTATACTGGTCCATACATTGAAATATCACATACTCGATGGAAAGGATGAGGAGGCCTAATACCAATGTGAAATCATCCCCCAAAATAATTTAAGTAAAAAGGAGCAAATTGTATACAATATATTCCTACTGAATCAGAAAAACAAAAGGGCTTTGTATACATGAAAAATTAAGACTCCTGGAAATATTGTAAATGATAATTGAGGAGAGTCAGAGGCAATGGTGATGATTTTTCTTTATTTCCAAAATTTCCTTAGTGATTTTACAACTTAAAAAAGAAAGGAAAAACTAAAGGATTGAGAAAATGAAAGCCTAAGTACCCATGAGAGATTTCTTAAGCTCTAAGGCCTCTGCTTATGCTGCTGAGTTCTGGGATAACTTACTTTTAAGCACACCTACTCAGGCCACAAGCTTCTACTGCCTCTGTTGCTCAGTGCTGTGACTGGTTCCTGTGAACACAGCTTTTATTGCAGGGAGCATATCAGTGCTTTACTACAAAATTATGGAAAGTATCTGTTTTCTGAACTTCATCGTTGGGTGTGCATTCTTGAGAGAAGACCCAAGTCTACAGTGCTCTTTGGTGTTAGCTGAGATTTCCTAACTGGTTCACTTCTGATTAAATATTCTGATGAATATTTAAGAACCAATTAGGGTAAAAGAAGAAGTAATAATGAAGTGAAGTAAGGAAGGAGCAAAGAACAGGGAGAAAGAGAGAAGAGCAGGGCTGAAGAGGTGGCTCAGCAGTCAAGAGCACTGTTGCTCTTGTAGAGGACCTGAGTTCGAATCCTAGCACCTGCATGGTGGCTAACAACCATCTGTAACTCCAGTTTCAGAAGAATTCTACGCCATCTTTTGACCTCCCCAGGCACTGCACAACATGGGTACACTTACATACACGTAGGCAATAGACTTACACACATAAAATAAAAATAATAAATAAAATATTAAGAAAGAAGAATGTAGGTTAAATAAAAGGAGAAACAGTAGAAGACAGAAGAATGTGAGGAAGAGGAAGAGGAAGAGGCGCAAACCAACCAACGCTGAGTATAGTAAAGAAAAAAACCCACAAAAAGAAACACGAGAATAAAAAAATAAAAACCTAAAAGCTGCTTTTAATAGTGAAATAAAAATAATAGTAAGAGGGGCTGGAGCGATGGCTTAACGGTTAAGAGCACTGACTGCTCTTGCAGAGGACCCAGGTTCGATTCTCAGCACCCACGTGGCGGCTACAAATTGTCCTTAACTCCAGTTCCAGAAGAATCTGAAACACTCTTCTGACCTCTGTGGCATTGCATGACACAGTGCACTTACATATATGCAGGTGATACACTCATAAACATAAAATAATAAAATATTTTTAAAAATAGTAAAAGTATAGTAAAAGGGAAAATACAAGGATAGAAAGAAAACGAGAAAAGCTCATCCAAACCAAAGATGTGCATAGCGGCAGCTTCTGCCCAGTGCTGGAGTCTGCCAGGAGCGTGGTGGCTAGTGCTGGAGTCTGCCAGGAGCGTGGTGGCCAGTGCCCGGTGCTGGAGTCTGCCAGGAGCGTGGTGGCCAGTGCTGGAGTCTGCCAGGAGCGTGGTGGCCAGTGCTGGAGTCTGCCAGGAGCGTGGTGCCCGGTGCTGGAGTCTGCCAGGAGCGTGGTGCCCGGTGCTGGAGTCTGCCAGGAGCGTGGTGCCCGGTGCTGGAGTCTGCCAGGAGCGTGGTGCCCGGTGCTGGAGTCTGCCAGGAGCGTGGTGCCCGGTGCTGGAGTCTGCCAGGAGCGTGGTGCCCGGTGCTGGAGTCTGCCAGGAGCGTGGTGCCCGGTGCTGGAGTCTGCCAGGAGCGTGGTGCCCGGTGCTGGAGTCTGCCAGGAGCGTGGTGCCCGGTGCTGGAGTCTGCCAGGAGCGTGGTGCCCGGTGCTGGAGTCTGCCAGGAGCGTGGTGCCCGGTGCTGGAGTCTGCCAGGAGCGTGGTGCCCGGTGCTGGAGTCTGCCAGGAGCGTGGTGCCCGGTGCTGGAGTCTGCCAGGAGCGTGGTGGCCAGTGCTGGAGTCTGCCAGGAGCGTGGTGGCCAGTGCTGGAGTCTGCCAGGAGCGTGGTGGCCAGTGCTGGAGTCTGCCAGGAGCGTGGTGGCCAGTGCTGGAGTCTGCCAGGAGCGTGGTGGCCAGTGCTGGAGTCTGCCAGGAGCGTGGTGGCCAGTGCTGGAGTCTGCCAGGAGCGTGGTGGCCAGTGCTGGAGTCTGCCAGGAGCGTGGTGGCCAGTGCTGGAGTCTGCCAGGAGCGTGGTGGCCAGTGCTGGAGTCTGCCAGGAGCGTGGTGGCCAGTGCTGGAGTCTGCCAGGAGCGTGGTGGCCAGTGCTGGAGTCTGCCAGGAGCGTGGTGGCCAGTGCTGGAGTCTGCCAGGAGCGTGGTGGCCAGTGCTGGAGTCTGCCAGGAGCGTGGTGGCCAGTGCTGGAGTCTGCCAGGAGCGTGGTGGCCAGTGCTGGAGTCTGCCAGGAGCGTGGTGGCCAGTGCTGGAGTCTGCCAGGAGCGTGGTGGCCAGTGCTGGAGTCTGCCAGGAGCGTGGTGGCCAGTGCTGGAGTCTGCCAGGAGCGTGGTGGCCAGTGCTGGAGTCTGCCAGGAGCGTGGTGGCCAGTGCTGGAGTCTGCCAGGAGCGTGGTGGCCAGTGCTGGAGTCTGCCAGGAGCGTGGTGGCCAGTGCTGGAGTCTGCCAGGAGCGTGGTGGCCAGTGCTGGAGTCTGCCAGGAGCGTGGTGGCCAGTGCTGGAGTCTGCCAGGAGCGTGGTGGCCAGTGCTGGAGTCTGCCAGGAGCGTGGTGGCCAGTGCTGGAGTCTGCCAGGAGCGTGGTGGCCAGTGCTGGAGTCTGCCAGGAGCGTGGTGGCCAGTGCTGGAGTCTGCCAGGAGCGTGGTGGCCAGTGCTGGAGTCTGCCAGGAGCGCGGTGGCCAGTGCTGGAGTCTGCCCGGTGCTGGAGTCTGCCAGGAGCGCGGTGGCCAGTGCTGGAGTCTGCCAGGAGCGTGGTGGCCAGTGGAAGTCGGAGCCGCTTTATTTGCTGGGCTCAAAGTAGTGCAGAGTGAGGAATGGTCAGAGGCAGGAGCTCAACTTAGCACCTCACTCCTGCACTTCTGACCACTTGACCACCAAGCACCGATAGCTTTGCAGCCTGTGGGTTGGCAGGCTCTCACTGACTCCAGAGACTACCGGGCATATATACACGTGGGGAGGCTACTCAGCATGTCCAACCTCTACACATAGCAACATGGTATTGCTGTCTATAGAGTTCATGCTCAGGAACTATGCAAGCGAGTTACAAAACATCCTTCATAACGTTTTAAGTAAGTTTATGATTTTGCGTTGGGCCACCTCGCTTCATAGCCATTCTGGCTTGCATGGGGCCTGCAGGCTGCAGGCTGGGCATACCTGGAAGCCAAGGAGTATCTCCCAAGTGTGCTGAGGTGTGAGTTGTGTCGAAATCTGTTACTGAGGGACCTATCTCAGTACTTTTTATTCCTGCTCAGTATTAAGCACCTTACAGGCTGGAGGAGACTGCAAGAGGGTCTACTGAACTTGGGCTTCAGAGTTCACAGACTTAAAGGTAGAAAACCATAGCAGAAAGGGTGCCCTGGAGTTTGAGCTGCCTTCTGACCTCTGCCTTGGGACTTTTGGTCTCCACAGAGGTCCCACTCCTGGCCAATGAGAGCAAGGCCACCAACCACTCAGCCCTCTACCCTCACAGCCTTCTGCTACCTGAGCTTGCAGCCCTCTCCCACCCAAGGGCTGCGGCTGGGTTCCACAGACCCTCCTGACCTGTGATGAATCCTTTTTTCAAACCCCACTTTAGATAGTTTTAAACAATACACCACCTTTCGTGATGGCACCCAGGGTACTACTGCAGAGATGTTGAAGTGGATGTCCCCTACACTGACTGCTGGAGCTGCCCTCACACTAAATCCCCAGCTGGCTTTGTTGTCGTTTGCTTATTTTTTGAGACTGCCTCTTAAATAGCCCAGGGTGACTTCAAATTCATTGCATAACTGACACTGATCTTGGAACTCTTGATTCTTCTGCCTCTAGTTCCTAAGACGGGTATGTGCCACCAAACCTGGCTACCCCAACTGGCTTTAAGGCTCGTGAGAACTGTGGGCTTGTCCTGCCCCTGGGTGTGACTGCAGTCTTTTTTTACACCAGAGTCGCCTGGCTTATGCTGGCATAGTTTTCTACTCCGCCACGTGGACTGCTTCCTTTTCACTGCTTAGTCTTTCTGGTTTTCTGGGCCTTTTAAAATGGGTTTTAATGTCACCCCTGTGATTAGTGGGTGACAGATGTCACAGTCAGAGCACCCTCACATACAACTGGTACCTGTTTCTTATTAGCAGCACGTATGAAAGTGCCGGATCTTCAGTTCCTATGAGAGTGCCTGTTGATTTCTACTCTATTACTTGTATTCTAATGCTTTTATTTTTTCAATCTCTTGGTTGAATAAGTTACTACTATTTCATCTGCACAGATGAAAAGGAAATGACTCTAGATTGATTAAACTTTATTCCAGGCACAAATTGTTTATGATTGTGGCTGCCTTAATTGGCATATGAATTCACTTTGAACTATGGCTTACCTCCTGAAAATCCGACTCTCTAAAATCAGAGAAAGTCTCTTGATTTATGCATAGAGTTTTCATATGCCCTTTTCAATGCTTTATTCGAATCAGTAAGTATTCAAATTGCCAAGTTATGTTTGTATAACTCGAGTTCTAATTAGTTTAGGATGGCAGCTCATTTATGTGAAGCTGAATGGTAAGTCAAAAGGAGTTTTGTAATTTTTAATTAAATCATTGTCTCAGACCAGCAATCTACCGATTGTTTTACCTTCTGCTTTTTGAATTTGAAATTTCCAGACTCTGTCTATCTATCCTTTGAATTCTGCTAACCCCTCCCCCGCCGGCAGGAGGTCATCAGATTGAAAAATGGGGAGGGGGGAAGGCATCATAGACATTTTATAGGCAGAGTTCTTGACTGGTTTGAAAATTGTTTATCTTTCTTTATAAAGTTTGTCAGGCTGCAGAATGTCGTAAAAATAACCTGCTTTTTGACATTAGGCCAAGATTGGAATCTTTATGTACTAATTAGTAGCTACTTTATACAGTTTACTAAGTGTGTACGTTGGAAATTAAACCTTCTAACACACAGTTGGCACAAATTTAAAGTAGGCATGCAACTTTTAGCCCACTGGGGAATAGTGAAAAATAAAAAGAGGAAATATGTAAAGAAGCTTGGCAGTGTCTGGCACTGATATTTTTCAGTTTGGCCTTTAATTAAGTAGGCAGTCATTAGCCGGGCATGGTGTCGCATGCCTTTAGTCCCAACACTCGGGAGGCAGAGGGGCAGATCTCTGTAAGTTCAAGGCCAGCCTGGTTGACTACCCAATACTGTCTCGGTATCATTTAAAAATACATTTTCTAGTTCCATCCATTTACCTGCAAATTTCATGATTTCACCCTTCTTTACTGCTGAGTAAAACTCCATCGTATAAATGAACCACATTTTCATTATTCACTCGTCCAGCTCCTACACACTGCTTTTAATAGCAGTAAGTCTATCTATCATCTATCTATCTATCTATCTATCTATCTATCTATCTATCTATCTATCTATCACCTATCTATCTATCTATCTATCATCTATCTATCTATCTATCTATCTACTATCATCTCTATCTATCTATCTACCTATCCTACCTATCATCTATCTATCATCTATCTATCTATCCACCTACCTACCTACCTATCATCTATCATCTGTCTATCTACCCACCCACCCACTACTGACCTGAACATTCCTTCTGTATTCGTGCCAGATTACCAGAGCATTGAAAATTATTAATATAAAATACCATCCATTATCCAGTGTCAAGATCTGTGAATTTTTTATGTTTTCACTAATACTAACTCACAACATGCAAACTGTGTACTGTCACCCCCATTTTGTAAATGAAGAAACTCAGAGTGCGTTCAAGGTCATCCAGGAGGCAGGTGACAGAACCTGAGCTTGAAGTTAGAGTCACCTTTATCCAAAGCCGGGCCTCTCGATTGCCACCCAAGCCGAGACTGCCATCTGTGTCTAGTGTTTCACGTGTTTTTATTATGCCTTTTTGGTCAAACTCTTTTTCTCTGAATGTTTCTATGCTAGGAAAATTAACTGTACCTTATATGACATGTGTTGTAATACACAAGTCAAGGTGATTTCAACAGGGCGGTTAAGAGTTGGGGCCAGAGGGTTGTAGCTGGCCTTGGTTCTACACATGTGGCCAAACTGCCATGAAGTTGCCCTAGCCACAGCATCCATATTCTAAGCCTCCGTTCTGGCATGATGAGCTGTATATTCTTAAACCGTGAGCTAAAATAAGTCTTTCGTCCTTCAAGTTGCTTCTTGTCATGTAACTGGTCATACTGATGGGAAAAATAACTAACACAAACTTCACGTACTCTAAAACTTAAAGTAGTATCAGCCAATCTAACGTTGCCAAAAGCAAGAGGAAGATACACAGAAACAATAACAGAGATTCAACTAGTATTAAGTCAAAAGTGAGTTTCCAGCAAAACCAAGGTGAAATGTGAGAAGAGAGCAGCCTGTGGTGTCTAAGCAACTTTTCAGGCCATGGAGCCTTGATGAAGCTAGGATTGTGGTGCGGTGTGGCGGGACAGCTGAAGGAATGACCCAACCCCGCTTCAGAGGTACTCCAGATGCAGGAGTGAGTCTCACACGGTTTCACGTTCAGATGCTCAGTGTTTAATTTTATAAACGACTCCTCCAGGGCTATCCCTGCTCTTGCAAAGCCACTTTTACCACACCTCATTTGCCACCGCCATGAATACCAGGTCATTGAGCTGAAAGTGGCATGAGCCTGTGGTGGCAAGTAGCAGGGCAGGAGGTTGTTCCTGAGGTTCCACTGCACGCAGGACTGTGATGAGGCAGGAGGGTGCAGTCTTTGGCCTCAAACAGAAGAGAGTGAGTCCCCAACCTGCTTTAAACAAAGGTGCCAGTCAACAGAAGGAATGCTTCCCCAATCCAAAGTGGGTATTGAAATAAGAGAAAATATTTTAAGCAATTGCTCATAATTTTCAAAACTTGAATCTAGAAACTAATATTGTTAGGTTAGCCATTTTCTCAGTGTAACAATTTTTATTGTGTTTCGTAGCACAAAGTCGGCACGTAGGAGGGCTCCCATGTTTTCTCTTTCTTGATCTTTTCATGTCTTTCCTGCTCAGTAAATACATCTGAGCTTATCGCTGAACACGCCACACATTTTGATCACAGGACATGGACAAATCAAGTTGGTGCGGACCAGGAAGCTTCCTCGCTGCTGGCTGGCTTTCATAGTACCAGAGTGCTACTCAGGTTTTTGGGGGAAAGAAGTCAACCACAGTCTCACCCAGTTGCGAACACTGTGAACTGTAATAATCACCGACATGCAGGATAACCTTTGGGTTCAGTAGCACAAATGTTATGGGGAGTAACTAACTGCTTTCTAATTGGATTTAAGGCCTGCTCCACAGGAGAAACATATACCTGGTATGGTAAATCTGGTCAAGAACCCATGGTTGGGGAGCTCACAGACCCCAGGGGTGAACCTACTACTGTTAGGTTGCTGAATGGGCATCAGACCACCTTCTAAATTTGAATCTCTCTACCCTTAGGTAAGTGTAGCTCCCAGACCTCACCAGAGAACTTTCTTTGTGGAGTGGATGACAGTTAATGCAGAAATTCACAACTGGACAAAGTGTTGAGAATAAATAAGTGGAATGCTCAGTCACAAATGGGACATCTGGGGGCTGGGGAGATGGCTCAGCGGTTAAGAGCACTGATTGCTCTTGCAGAGGACCTGGGTTTGATTCCCAGCACCCACATGGCGGAATCCTTAACTACAGTTCCAGGGGAATCCAAAGCCCTCTTCTGACCTCTGTGGCATTGCATGACATGGGTGCACTCACATACATACAGGCAATACACTCATACACATAAAATAAAAATAATAAATTTAAAAAAAGGGACATCTGTATCATACCTTTTAAAACTCAGGTATCATCTCAAAAGAAGGTTCAGAAAGATTGTAAAAGGCAAAAGTTGGGGATGACTGGGGCAAGACTGTGTCTTCTGGACACAATAGGATCATCGCACTCATGAACTCACAGCAGCTGTGGTTGCCTTTGCAAGACCTGCAGAAGATCAAGCCAGCCAGACATTCCAGAGTCAGGAGAGGCTCATAAGCCCCGACCCCCAACTGAGGAACTATGGGTAGTCGGTGGCTTCTTAGGGAGGGAGAGTCAGTTTTCTGTAAGGATGAGGCCCCAGTAGGTCAACCACACGCCAGTGGATGACCCCACACCCACAAATATATGGGCAGCACAAATTGGACTTGGCGGGTTATATAAAAGACAGAGGGAGAGAGAGAGAGAAGACAGGGGTGGGCAAGAGATTGATAAAGGGTAAGGAGGTGGAGGGTAGATCTGGGAGGAGTTAAGGGGAAGAGTAAGGAGTATATATGATCAAAATTCTCAAAGAATTAATGAAATATATTAAAATACAGAAAAATCTTCAGAGCTCATTAGAAATCCAGGTCACAACATAATACACAATGCTACAGTAGTGTTTTCTAATGAATGACAAGACATATTTGCACGATAATTTTTTTTGACAGTGTCTCTCTAGCTCCAGTCTGCCTGAAACTCACTATGTAGACCAGGCTGGCCTCAAGCTCACAGAGACCCACCTGCCTCTGCCTCCCCAGTGCTGGGATTAACTTGCAAAACATGGACTGTGTGAGATTCGTGGGCTTCCTCAGGGTCAAGCATTCTCTGTTCTCACAGGACCTAAAAGCTGGAGCATCTTAACAAAGAGAAACAGTGGGATTTTTTTTCTTTCTCCGCAGTTAAGGCCATAGAATAGTTTATGAATTTATTCTTAGATTTTATGAATGGGATATGAAAATGCCTACTTTCCTTTCCCAGAGGCTCTTTTAGAGAATAACTGCTTTTCTAGTTCTACTTTGTACAAATCTTTGCACAAAGATGGCAATTTATACTTGGTGATCTGACTGAATGTATAATCTCAATCTTAAAGCATTTCAAATACTTTTTGGCAACGGTAGAGAATTTCGATCTTCCAAAAGAAGTGCTGTTTTTTTTTTTTTTTTTTTCTCCTTTAATTATATGGGATGGTGGCGACTTTAATCCTACCAGAGGAGCTAAGTTTTGATCAAAATTAAAAATTCAGATGGCGGGATGGGATGCGGGGGCAAGGAAATGTGAGATCACGCAGCGTGTCAGGCAAACAACCACTTGGGATTGAGCCCCTGACCTTAGTCTTATCAGAGCACAGAGAGTCGGGACTGTTTTCCTTCCCTCAGGCAAAGTCCTTAACTCAGTGTCTTGTAACTTAATGGTGAAAAGATCATCTCTTTTCATACAGTTGACTCACAATTTTGTACTTTGGGTAAAATTTGTGTTTCTTTTTTAGTTTGCAAATAATAATTATTATGGAATTATCTGGGAACTGGACGGTCCAAGACCAGTTCTAGTCAGCCTTCAACAGCTGTGATTAGACACCCTGATTAAAACCAACTTGGGGAGAAAAGGGTTTATTTTATCTTACATTTCCCAGGTCACCGTTCATCACTGAGGGAAGCCAGAGCAGGTGCTCAAGGCGGGAACCTGGATGCGGGGGCTGAAGGGGCTGAAGGAGAGACTGTGAAGGAAGACTGCTGACGGGCTTGGGCTCAGCCTGCTTTCTTCTAGAACCCAGGGACACCTGTGCAAAGGTGGCACCACCCATGGTGTGCTGGGACTTCCTGCATCATTCAACAATCAAAAAAATGCCTCACAGACTGGCCACAGGCCAAACCAGTGGAGGTAATGCCTGAGTTGGGAGTCTCTCTTCCCAAGTGTGTCACGGTGACAACCGAAGCTGTCCAGCACAGCCAAGGAGACAGCAGATTTGGTGTCCACTGGAGGCCACTGTTTGGTTCATAGATGGTACCTTCTAGCTGTGTCACATTACCGAAAGGTCTAGATTTTCATCCCGTTAGTTACTAATTTCTCCTGAAATATGACAAATTTTCTATTGTTTAGTCTTGTATTTAAAGACAGCATGTCTGATAGCATAGTATAGTATTCCAGATTACTTATTAGGGGACACAGTGACATCTAGGCCTCTAACAAATTGGAAGAAGGTGTTGTAGAATGCTCTAGAGACTTTACAAGGGACCTGAGACTTACCCACTACCACCACGGATTTGGGAGTCTGTGGATCCCCCTGAATCTTCTTTCTAGAAGTCAAACACAGCATCAGCCTGGAAATCCCCTTGATGACTTGCAGCAAGAAAAACCTGCCCTTGGCAAAGTCAGGCTCGGAGAAATTGAGGGGTTCTTAAACCCTTTACAAACTCCAAAACAGTAATCTCACAGGAGAGGAGGTGAGCTGTGGCCTCCGAAGTCCAATTGCTCTGCCCCTTGCTGCATGTTCGGTCTTGGAAAAGTCTCTCGCCTTATCTGTGCCCCAGTTCTACCATCTAAAATATAGGGGGAAATAATAACAAGTCAGTGGTTCTGAGGATTCAACAACAGCAACAACAACAATAATAATAATTTCATGTGTGGTGGATGTTTGTATGTACACGTATGTATGGTGGTATGCTTGCTTGTATATGCACATGTGGAACCAGAGGTCAGCTGTTGTCCTCTATCATGTTCTACCTCACTTAAATTTTAAAAATTACATTTATTATTTGTAGGAGCCATTTCCTTCCTTGTACCATGTGGGTCCTGGGGATAGAACACGGGATGTCAAGCTTGGTGGCAAGTGCCTTTTCCAGCTGAGCCATCTTACTTTTTTGACACAGGTTTCTCACTGAACCTGAACTTGGCTGTTACGGTAAGATTGACTGACCAGTGAGCTCCAGAGATCTGCCTGTCTCTATGTCCCTAGAACTGGGGTTAAAGGTGTGTAAAGGCCCAGCCTTTTTTATGTGCATTAGTTACTTTTCTGTTGCTGTGATAAAGCACCATGATCAAGGTGACTCACAGAAGGAGGAGTTCATTGGGCTCATGGTTCCAGACGGGTAAGAGCCCATCATGGTGGGGGAGGCCTGGCGGCAGGCAGCAACTAAGAGCTCATCATGGTGGGGGAGGCCTGGCGGCAGGCAGCAAGACCACAAAGCTGAGCACTCATACCTTCAAGTCCACTCAGGAGGCAGAGGGTAAGGTGGAAGTGGGCAAGGCAACAAACTATCAAAGCTTGTCCTGAGTGACATGCTTCCTCCAGCAAGGCTGCGCCTCCTAAGCGTCCCCAAACAGCGCTGCCAACTAGGGATAAAGTGTTCAGATACTTGGAGCCTCTGGGGCCATTCTCATTCAAACCACTGCAACGTTGGGTGTTGGGATCAGAACTCAGGTCTTCATGCTTGCACAGCAAGCTCTTTGCCCATTGAGTCATTCCCTAGCACAGTAATTATTATTTTGACACAGGGTTTTAGGCACCCCTCTGCCCTTGAACGTACTACGTAGACAAGGCTGGTCTTGAACTCCTGATCTCCTTGCCTTTGCCCCCGACCCCCCAGTACTGGGATTACCGATATAGGCTACTACACTAGATGTTAAATTATTTTAAAAAAGCCCAGTAGGGCCTGGCACATAGTAACTGTGAATATTTACAAAGCAAAGTGTAGAAAAGGGAGACCAATATATTCTTGAACAGAAGTTGGTAATTCATGGTCCACAGGCCAAATCTGGCTGGCCATTCATTTTATTTAAATAAAGTTTTATTAGAACACTGCAATGCCTATTCAATTATGTATTATTTATGGCTATTTTAAAATATTTTATTATTTTTATTTTATGTGTATGAGTGTATCACTTGCATGTATGTAAGCACCTGTGTCCTGCAATGCCTGCAGAGGTCAGAAGAGGGTGTTGGAGTGCCCTGGAACTGGAGTTACTGATGGTTGTTAGCCACCATGTGAGTGCTGGGAATTGAACCCGGGTCCTCTGCAAGAGTAGCCAGTGCTCTTAACTGCTGAGCCATCTCTCCAGCTGCTTTATGGCTATTTTTATGACACAGAAGCAATATTTAGGAGTTGCCTGGAAGCCTAGATAGCATGGTCTGTGCAATCTAACATATTTACTGTTTGGTCCCTTACAGAAAAGGTTTGCAGCCTCTGAGTAGCATGTCTGTCCTTTTATACTGATGTACTTCCTTTGTTCAGTAGTAAATGCTTTTGCTATGTATCTGGCAGAAGTGCTTCCAGCCAGTCTTTCCCTCCCCAAGCTCGTGAGAGTCTGTTGGTTGTGAAACTCCCATGAAGCAGCACATTGTACCACTAAGGACGCCGAGGGGCTGCCCAGTGTCACAGAATGAATTGTGACTGGATCTTTTGTGGTGGTACTGTGGACCATTGAGACTAATATGAAAATTACCTTCTGAGCATTTATGTAAGATAATTAAATTTAGAGCTCATAAACGAGATCAGAGTTATGTGGTTTAACAAAAGGTCTCCTTATGTGTACAGGCCCTTGCCAAAAAGCATGAGGAAATCCTGAAACACGGCCATCTTAATGTGCACGCTCAGATTTCCATGTCGCCAACAGAACTGAGTAGTGCATGTGTTCGGAGATATCACTGCTGCTCTCAGAAGACTCTCGGGAAACAGACAGCTCCAGTAAATATGAAGGGGTCGTCTCCCTCACTGTGGGGTCCACAGCCCAATAAACATACTCAGACTAAGGTCTTGCAGGCAATTTTAAAAAAAGTTTATGTTCCGTAGCAAATGGACTGCATTCTTTTCCCAGAATCTCCTCTATGCACTTGAACCTTTCTTTGTTCATTTAATTTGTCTGTTTTTGATAGGAACTCCTGTTTGTGGGGTCACGTTAACATTTCTAACAATACAGTGCTGTACACAAATGGACAGGTCTATCTTAGTCTGACTGAAAATTAAATTTGAATGCTTTTAAACTTTTCAGATAAGTCACAATAAAAACTATTTTTTTCAACACAATTTGAAAACTTCAGCCCAACTCATGCCAACTGTATCAACTGGAAAACAGTCAGTGGAGGAAAAGGTTTTAATTAATTTAAAGTTATTGAAAGATATGCAGCCACTCAGCAAGGCATGGATAAATAAGGGTTTGTATTATTAGCACTGGTGACTGGTGGAAACACCATCAGTGTCCTGTTTCATTCAGCAAGTACTTAGAGCAGCCTCTGCGCACAACGTGTGGCCACACTTCTTACACTGGACTATCTGCACTGGAATCATCGTTCTGACACCTGCTGTACAGTTCTAAGACAGATACTGTGTTATAGTCAGCGCTGCATCAAAACACTAGACAAGAGAAGGGTTTATCTGGGTTCACAGCTTGAGGGTAGAGCCCATCATGGAAGGAAGGCATGGTGGCAGCTGATCACACTGCTTATGTCCATAGTCTGGAAGGAGAGAGACGAATGCTGATGCTCCACCCAACTTCTCCTTTTCGTTCAGCCCGGGACCCCTGCCTGTGATACGATCCTGCTCACATTCAGCGTAGGTCTTCCCACCTCAATTAACCTTCTCTGGAAACACCCTCACAAACATGCCCAGAGATTTGTTTCCATGGTGATTCTAAATGCTGTCAAGTTGTCAATCAAGGTGAACCATCACAGACACAATTTTTCAGTTCACTAATTTAATATACAGATTGTGAACATGTACTCACTACATATGAGAACATACATGAAGAATGGTGTCATCTTGGCTCAGCACTTAAGAACACAGGCTGCTCTCACAGAGGATCTGGGCTTGATTTTCAGCACCCACATCAGTAGATCACAACTACCTAGAGCTCCAGGTTGAGGGGATCGGATGTTCTTTTCTGGCCTCTGAGAGCAACGCACACACTTAGTGCACATATGAAGCAAGAATAGCACCATCTTATAAACATACACACTGTGTACAGCTTCACTGTATAGAATATACATTGTTCAAAACATGTAGCTAAAGGAAGTGGATCAGAATCAGACAGTTTAAAACTTACAGATTGGCAAGATGAAAAATGTGATGACAGACCATGTGCTGTGTGTGAGGGGAAATGACTGCTCTCATTCACTGCAGAGGAAGTTTAAATCTGACAGAACTGTTGGGAGACAATTTAACAACGTACATGCATTCCTTTGATTCAGCAGTTCTACTTCTGAGTTTCTTCTACTGATGTGCTCACACATCTACAAAAATATATGCACAATGGTATTCGCTGTGGCGCTGATGTAGTGACAAAAGCTGGAAACAATAAAGTCTGTAATACACTCATTATGAGTGGAATTGTGTCCTCCAAAAGCCACACGTTGAGGCCTAACACCCCCAGGACCTTACCATATTTCCTGAGTTGTTAGCAATTGTATTTGGAGATATGACCTGTGAAGAAGCAATTAGGTTAAATAAAGTCATGTGTGTGGGGACCCTAATCCAATGTAAGAAGAGACATATATACGTATATATATATAGATATACATATATATGTGTATATATGTATAGATATATATGTTTATTTAAGGGATTGGAGAGAGATGGCTCAGGAGTTAAGAACACTGGCTGTTCTTTCAGAGGACCTGGGTTCAATTCCCAGCACCCACATGGAGGCTTACAACCTTCTTCTGGGCTCTGCAAGCATTACACACACATGGTGCACTTTCATACATGTGGGCAGGACACTCATACACATAAAATAAAAAGAATAAATAAAATATTAAAAAGAGGAAGAGATACCATGGGGTCCCTTGCCACTCAGTGTTTTAAAGGACTTGAATAGAAGAAATACTTGCATTAGCATTTATAAGATTCTCATACCAGAAAGCAAACAGTTGAGGCCCAGGCAGAAAAAGCACACAAAGCTTACGAGCTCAGATTTCATGGGAAATGATGGATTTCATAAGTATCTATTAGTATTTAAATTAATTCCACAATATAAAATTAACCTGATATGGAAAGCGGTAGAAGAGAGAGCGAAGAAGGTTAGTCTAACAGAGGTTTGGATTTCAGGAACCTCACAGAGTTCAATGCAACATGAAGCAATACAGAAGTCCAGCTAAATTTATCCAAGGGTGTAAAAACCTTCGACTTTTGAATAATCTTGGAGGTACTTTTTAACTTGGTGTTGAGAATGTAATTTTTGGAGTCAGACTACATTTAATCCCATCAGGAGTCAACTAATTCATTCAAATTAAATTTTAGGTTACGAAGGATTTAACACAGTGACTATGTGCTACAAGCATGAGGAGTAGTCGTCGGTATGTCCTTCCAATCTGGTAACCATGGAACTGTTACTGTGTATGGCTTAAGTGGATGAAGGAGTTGCGGGGGGCGGGGGGATGATCCGCAGAGCCCTGGGAGAGACAGAAATTCCACCTTTGTAAAAGCAGTGGTCCTTAGTTGAGGGACAGAGACAACTTGAGGTATGTGATGGGCAGTGCTGTCAGCTTGACAGGATCTAGAATGACCTAGGAGGTGGGCCTTGGGTATACCTTCGCAGGGTATCTTGAGTATGTTAACTGGGTGAGAAGATCCACCCAGTGGAACAATTCCCTCATCAGGGGATCTTGGACAGTATAAAACAGAGAAAGGGAGCTGAGCCTGGAAACATTGCTGTTTCTCAGCTGTGGATGCGATGTGGCCAGCGGCTTCTGACTCCTGCTGCGTTGACTTCCCCACCATGGTGGACTGGGCCTTGAACAAACCCTTTCTCTCTTAAGTTGTTTTTGTCAGGATATTTTATCACAGCAACAGAAAAGCAACCAAGACAAGGTGAAGGAGTCCAGGAAATAGCTCCTGGACTTTGTCCAATTGCTTTCTCCTCTTCTGACCGTTCCTAGTCAAAACAACTGGACTTCAAAAGGACACGCATCTATGATGACCTTCATGGAGGTCCACACCTGCATAGAGATTACAGTGGGCAGCATAATTCTAATTGTCAGTGTGTTGCTGGGTGGCTGGGTAACATGTTTAGATTGATTGGAAGACTTTTTCCTCTGTCAGTTCTTTTCCACTTGACATGCAGGCATGACTTGGCCCCGTGTTTCAAACTGAGCATTTTGAAGGGTGGATGACGAGGTCAGCACAGTGACCTTCTGAGTCATAGCCCTGCTAGTCCTCAGCCTGTACCTTTGGACAAGCTCTTCAGTTACTTTACGCTTATTTTCCACTAGTGTCATGGTTAGTAATCCTGTCCCAGAGGGTGGATGTAAGGATGAGATGAGTTCATTTATACAAAGCCCTCGGTTGATGCTTGAATCATAAAAATGAACAATAAATGGTATTGCATTAACATCCTCAACAGCAGCATCATCTCAGTTAATCCTCCCAAACCACGTTTTTTTTTTTTTTTTTC
>NW_008355800.1:689688-694827 GCF_000622305.1 Nannospalax galili
TCTTTCTGTTTTGTTGTTTTTGACACAGGATCTCCCTGTAACCCCAGCTGGCCTGGAACACACTATGTGGACCAGCCTGGTCTTGATCTCACAGAGATCTGCCTGCCTCTGCCTTCGAGGGCTGGGATAAAACTATGCTTAAAAAATATTTTATTTATTACTTTTATTTTATGTGTATGAATGTATTGCCTGCGTGTGTGTAAGTACACCTATGTCATGCAGTACCCATGGAGGTCAAAAGGCGGCGTCGGATTCTCCTGGAGCTGGAATTACAGATAGTTAGCTGTGATGTGGGTGCTGGGAATTGAACCTGGGTCCTCTTTAAGAGCAGCCAGTGCTCTTAGCTGCTGAGCCATCTCTCCAGCCTCCAAAACTATGTTTAAAAAATGTTTTTAGATTTAATTTCTTTTTATTTATGTGTCTCTCTGTGTGTCTGGGGTATGTTGGTGCCCTTGGAGGCCAGAAGTGGCCATCAGATACCCTGGAGCTGGAGTTATAGGTAATTGTGATACACCCAAGGTAGGTGCTGTGAACCGAACTCAGGTCCTCTGTAAGAGCAGCAAGTGCTCTTAACTACTGAGCCCTCTCTCCAGGCCCTGACTCTCCAAACCATATTTTTAATGCATGAAAACTCTGGCATTTTTATTTTTATTTTTTTGAGACAGGGTCTTATATAGCCCAGGCTGGCCTTGACTCCTGATTCTTCTCTCTCTACTTCACAGTTATTGGGATTGCAGGATGTGCCACCATTACTCCCCGGGTCTCCTCTGGTCTTGATCTCTGCAAAGGCATACTGACTGAGACAGGTCAGGGCTGCTCCGACCTGCTGAAGGGAAGCAACACCTTGCGCTGTGGCTTGGCCTGGGGTTTTCCCCAGTCGTCTAGGTCTTGGAAACCCAAATTGCTTCCTATTGGAGGTCTGAAAATTACAACGATCCTGCTACAAAAAGATTTCTCTTCCATTTTTGTTTTCAAATTTTATTTTACATGAATATATTATCATAAGGTGATAATATTAATAATACCTCCTGTGTGGTAATAACTTCTTGGATGTCCATAAGATACAAGATGCCACTGTAGCCGGGAAAAGGAAAATTACTTTGATGCATTAACTGCCAATATCTTTATATAGAGTCTAGAAAACTACATGTAAGCTTTTCCTAGAGCCTACCTGTGGGAAACTCATTATTTTTGCTAATATATGTGATATTCTAAACTGCTTTGGGGCCAGATTTGGTGGTATATGACTTGTATGACTTTAATCTCAGCATTTGGGAGGCAGGTGGATTAAAGGCCAGCTTGGCCTACATAGTGAGTCCCAGGGTGACTTGGTGAGACCCTGTCTCAAAAGCAAAACCAAACCCAAAGACCCATCCCATAAAATAAACAACAAAACACACCAAAACAAAACAAAACACTCCCCAAACAAAACCAACCAATCAAGCAAACACACACACACACACACACACACACACACACACACACACACACACACACTGCCTTTGAAATCCAGGTGTGATGGCTCACATCTGTAATTTCAGCACTTGGGAGGCTGAGCCAAGAGGATTGTCATGAGTTTGAGAACTGTCTGGGCTACAGAGTGAATTTTAGGCTAACCTGGGTTACAGAGTGAGATCCTGTTTCAAAAAGCAAAACCAGACAAAAATTCTCAAAATGCCTTTGGAAAAATATCCATAGGTCTTAAAATAAAACACAAAGTGAATAGAAAATGCAATGTGATTCAACAGGGAAGTAACTTCTCAACACCAATCATGTGATTTGCTGTAGAAAGGAGGCTCATGAGAGAATTTCTTAGTAACTTGTTCATAATTGTGATTTCTTAGGTTGTAGTTATTACCACAACAACCACCGGCCAAAACTTCAATTTTGGCATATGTAAGATGGCCTTGTGAATTCTATATTCTAGCCATATATTGTCAACACTCTGAATTTTTCCATCAGAACCGATAAGCCCTTGTGTCTCTTTTTAGCTTGATTTTCCTTTACCATAGTAATAAAATGTTTGCAACTGAAATCTGGTCAGTACAGCCAGCAAAAGAGTTTCAGAATTACCGGCATGGCCACAGTCTTACCTGTTAGTCTTTACAGGAGAGGTGTCAGTCTAGAGTCAGCTCTGGTGTGGCCACACCTTGCCTGACTTCTGTCATGACAGTGCGGTGTAATTTTACCCTAAAGCACAAACTCAACAACACTTCAGGGCAGACTTACTAGAAGATACTGAAGTACCCTGATCACCACAAATTCTTTCTGGAATAAATTCTAACACAGAGAAATAAACTGACAGGCTGTAGAAAGAAAATTAGAATTTCTATGTGTCTGTGAGACATGGATTTAATTACATTAACAGTATTGTGTAGGGAATGTTTTAAGTTTCTAGAGTAATTAAGAATTCCCAGCTTATGGAACTGGAGAGATGGCTCAGCTATTAAAAGCACTTACTACTCTTTCAGAGGGCCTGGGCTCAGTTCCCAGCACCCACATGGCAGCTAACAGTCATCCTTAACTCCAGTTCCTAGGGATCCAATACCCTCTTATAGCCTTTGCAGGCATTGCACACACATGGTGCACATAAATTAAAAATAAAATAATATCTTAAAAAATAATTCCCAGTTTAGGCCTAGGGATGCTAACTCAGTGGTAGAACGTTTGCCCTCTGTGCATGAGTGCTTGGATTTAATCTCCACCACCAAAACCAGAATACAAAAAAACCCAAATAAATCAGGTTAATGTTAGACCTTCATTTTAGTTCAGGAAAGATCAAAGCTATGGTGTCTTTATTCACTGGGAGCAGCACCTCTCTTGTTGCGATGATAAACTCAGTGCCCCTACACTCAGCAGTTGTGATCCCTTGGGTCACGATGGGGTGGCTCTCTGTCACCAGTATGAAGGGAACCTGGTTTATGGAATGGGCGTTTATAATGGATTTAGGGAGCCAGGAGAGCATGGGATCTTCAGAGCACTGGATGGAGCAGCATGATGTGGAGTTATTTTCCAGTGTAATCATACTGAGGTCTCTCTCTCTATTTTTCCCGTATGATGTTGCTGTTGTTCATGGTTCTTGGTTTTGGAGGAAGGACTGGAGGTACTTTGAGCCACATCTTCCTGAATTAACAGAGTCCACTGCAGGATGGAGGCTGCATTTGAACTGGAATTAAGAAGTTAGGTGGGGTCTGGCAAGCATGTGCATACACACATGTGTGCACACAGACACACACATGCAAACACCCCCTTTGTATCAAAGGGGAAATCCGTTTTGTCCTTAGAGAAGGTGGTGGTGTGGTTAACTAAAACGTGTGTATGTCCTGGACCTAATCTTGCAGCAAAGCACAAATGTGGGTAATGAGCTCCAGAAGGGCACGGGAGAAATTTCCTAACTTCACTAAAGTTTTTTTGTTTTTTGAGTTTTTATGGTAGTCTACCATAGTGGGTCAAATAGCCTTCAAATTGTGAACTGATATTCTTCCAAAGGTCTACTTGTGGGTCATTTGTCAGAGCTCAGAACTCATTTTCATATACACAACACTATATTGTTAGATACATTCCCTGTTTGGCTCTTTCGTAAATAAAAAAAAATTATGAGTGTTTTCCCTGCATGAAAATGTACACCCTGTGTGTCTGGTACCCACAGAGGCATTAGATCCCCTGGAACTGGAGTTAAGGATGGGTGTAATCTACCATATGGGTGCTGGGAACTGAACCTAGGTCCTCTGGAAAGAAGAGTAAGTGCTCTTAACTTCAGAGTTATTTCTCCAGAGCACCCCCAACCCCAGACTGGCTCTTAAAAGTTTATTTAACACATATGCTTTGAACAAGGCTGCTTAAATGCAATTTACTAGTACTTGAAAGGTCTTCAGGGACCTTGGGGTTAGTAAAACCATTACGTTGTGCAGTGGATTAGAGGCTAGGTGATTTCCTTTGTGAATCCAGCAGAACCAAAGCTGAGTCTATGTCTCCTGACTTTAGACCAGTGACCTTCCCATTATAGTGTAAGTTGTAAAATCAGACCACTTTTTACCACCTTATAGTTCTAAAAATGATTAGTTCTGAGTATCTATTGCTTTAGCCCTTAGAAAATGCCTTCCCATGTATCAAGCTCACAATAATCCTGTGAAGATGTGAGAACAGCAGAGGTTCATTAAACTGTCCAGCACTACACTGTCAGCGAGCAGAGGACTTGGGAGGGAAGCCCTGCTGTTCCTGACAGGAGGTCAGTGTCTGGCTCGCCACTGACTTTGGATAGGAGTGTGATCAGGACTCCACACCAGGTGTCCATGCAGGAGCTCACTGTGCAGATGGCAGGCTGGGTCTGTTGTAGAGGTGGGTGGGACCTGCTAAGGGAGATTGCAGGGTTGACTGACAGCCTAGGAAGATGCAGGGCTGGGAAGTGAGGACCACAGCCTCTGTGGATTGTCAGTGGTGGACACTGGTGGTTTTCTATGATGGTAAATAGTGGCAGGTGGGCAAGTTGTGTTGTTGTTCATGGTGGTGGAACTACCTGGTCCTAAAGCTGATTTTTATTAATAGAATATCTAGCACATACCAGATGCCCTTTTTTTTTGAAGACAGGATCTCCCTGTAGCCCAATCCAGCCTGAAACTCACTATATAGATCACAGAGTCCACCTGCCTCTCCCTCCTGATTATTGGAATTAAAAGTGTGCACCACAGTGCTCATATTAGATGCTTTAAAAAAACTTAAAATTTATCTTTTTGATTCTTTTATTTCAATTTTATCTGTATGAGTGTTTTGCCTGCAAGTATGTAAGTGCCCTGTGTTGTACAATGACCCCAGAAACTAGAAGAGGGTGTCAGATCCCCTGGTACCAGAGTTACAAATGGTTTTTAGCCACCAGGTAGGTGCTGGGAACCAAACCTGGGTCCTCTGCAAGAGCAACTAGTACTCTTAACCACTGTGCCATCTCTCCAGCCCCCTGGTGTTTTAGCGAGAATCTTGTATAGCTCAGGTTCCAGTCCCTGCTAGAAGTTGGCACTTAATAAAGATTTAACCTGCTGAATCTTTTAGTGAAACAACCTGACTGGAATTATTAAAATACATTTCTTTGAACAGATGAGTACAAAATACCCTTTTTCTCCCTCCCTCCCTCCGTCCCTCCCTCCC
>NW_008355800.1:694938-710647 GCF_000622305.1 Nannospalax galili
TTCTTCCTTTCTTCTTTCCTTCCTTTCTTCTGTCTGTCTTTTTTATTCTTCAGTGCTGGTGATCAAACCTAGGACATAAGAATGTTAGGCAAGTTCTCTACCATCCACCTGTATCCCCAGTCCTACCTTAAAAAAAATCTTCCATTTGAAGAACTAATGTATTGACTAAACATCCCTCTACAACACTTACACAGATGCACACATACATACACATGCACATACACACATGCACACACATGCACATATACACACATGCACGCTCACATACATGCACATGCATGCACATGCACACACACTCATACACACACTCACACATGCCCACTTATATTTACTTATTTTTGTATTGCTGGGGGTTGGACCCAGGACTTTAAGCATGCTAGGCAAGTAGCTATCACTGAGATGGACTTTAAGTCTCAACTTTAAGGATTAAAAAATATTTTTATTAAATTCTTTGAGTTTTAAAATTTATTTTTACTTTTTGTGTGTGAGTGTATTGCCTGCATGTATGCAAGTGTTCCTGTGTCATGCAGTGCCTGTAGAGGTCAGAGGGTATTGAATCCCTTGGAACTGGAGTTACGGATGGTTGTTAACTGCCATGTGGATGCTGGGAATTGAACCTGGATCCTCTGCAACAGCAGCCAGTGCTCTTAATCACTGAGCATCTCTCCAGCCCCAAATTATTTGAGTTTTATATAATGTATTTTGACCATATTCCTCTTCCCCCAATTCCTCCCAGATCCACCCCCACCAACTTTATTGATATTTTCCCCCCCATGGAGTCTAATTTTTGTTACTCAAAGACTCTTGAGTGTGGAACTAGTCATTGAGTGTGGTTGACCTCCCAGAGGCCACACCCTTAAATAAAACAGACTCTTCCTTTCCCAGCAGCTGTCCTATGTCTTTAGCTCCTTAGCTAGGGGTGGAACATCATGACCAGCTCCCCGAGCCATGCTGGGATTTTGACTGGCTGGAGTGGTTCATCCACTGCCTTTGGCTCTTACAATCCTCCACCTTTTCATGAATACCCCTGAAACTGGAGGAGGGTGTGATATTGATGTCCCATTTAGGGCTGAGGACTCTGCAGTCTCTTATTCTTTGATCTTTAGCAGCTATGCGTCCCTGTGTTAACTGCCATCTAATGCAAAAAAAAAAAAAAAAAAAAAGCTTCTCTGATGAGGGCCAAGAGGTGCATTAATATAAATTCTTAGCCCTAATAATAGTGCCAAGTATGGGTTCTATCTCATGAAGCATATGGGTTACATCTCGAAGCAGGCCTTAAGTCCAATCAGAATAGTTGGTTACTCCCATAACATTGGCGCCACTGTTTTACCAGTGGGCATATCTTGCCAGGCCAGTTGTTATTGTAGCTTACAGGGTTCACAGCTGGTTAAGACTTTTCTCCTTCAATAGCATGCATAACATCTTCTAGCACTATGAAAATAGTCAGTATGGAAGAAGCTTCCCAGGCAGTACCAATTTTTTTTCATGTATGACTCAAGTATATGGTGTCTTCAGCGATAGGGTCTTACCATCAAGTTCTAGAGGGTAACAAGAGCAATGCCAATAGCTTGTAATACTTGGGGTCTATGGGATACTACTGGCCAATGACTTGCAGAGAATTAACCCTTTTCTGGTACTGGGATTTTTATTTGCTAAAATGAGGTATCTAGTTGGGATATCATTCCTCACTATGGGGCAACTCCATTTATGCATGTAAAAGTATGCATTTTAGAAAGCATCCACAGTAGTAGGTTTATAATGGATTCTTGAAAGGTCTTTAGTGTTTGTTACCCTTTCCCATGGTCCCCCCTCTACTCTACCCACTCACCCCACACCATTTAATCCTTCCTGCATGATCACTATTATTCCTCCTTTATATGTCACTGTATTCTATCCCACTTTCTTTGAAAGATTTTCCCCTCGCCCACGGCCCTTAGTTTCCCAGTTTCTGGGGTATTCTAAATGAAGTACACATAGCTAAAGATTCAAAGCTAATGTCCACATTTGAGAGGAAATGTGGGATATTTGTTTTTTTGGGTCTGGGTTACCTCACTTAGCATGATTGCTTCCAGATCCATCCATTTATCTGTGAATGTCATTTTTCTTATTAGCTGAATGATATTCCATTGTGTAAAAATGTACCATGTTTTCATTATACATTTATCAGTTGAAGGACATCTAGGCTGTTTCCATTTTCTGGTTATTAGAATAGAGCAATTATGAACATGGATGAACAGGTATCTCTGTATGGGATGTAGAGTCCTTTGGGTGTTTTCCCAAGAGCAGCATACCTTTATTTTGTGGTAGATCTATTTCTAGCTTTTTGAGGAACCGCCACATTGATTTCCACAGTGGCTGTACCAGTTTTACTTCTATCAGAAGTGAATAAATGTTCCCCCTTTCTTCAGACCCACACCAGTATTTGTTGTTTTATTGATCTTAGCCAATTTGAGTGATGTAAGATAAAATCTCATAGCAGTTTTAATTTGCATTTCCCTGGTGGCTAAGGATGTTGAACATTTTAGAAGTGTTTTTAGTCATTTGTATTTGACAGCTGCTTATTTAGTTCCATGCCCTGTTTTTTTTTTTTTTTTTTTTTTTAATTGGGCTGGTTATTTTCATGATACTTAGTTTTTTAAAGTTCTTTGTTTATTCTAGATAGTAACCCTCTGTCATATGTATAGCTGGTAAAATTTTTTTCCATTTTATTTCACTCAAATGATGGTGTTTTTTGTTGTACAGAGTTTTAGTTTCACATGGTCTTATTTGTCAATTGTTGGTCTCAATGGCTGCACTCTCAGGGTCCTGTTCAAAAAGCCCTTTCCTGTCCCTATAGATTCCAGTGTATGTCCTACTTTTTTTTCTATCAGATTCAGGGTGTCAGGTCTTAGGTTGGGGTCCCTGATCCATTTGGAGTTCAGTTTTGTGCAGGATGAGAGATAAGGATATAATTTCATCCTCCTACATGTAGCTGTCTGGTTTGACCAGAACCATTTGTTGAACATGCTTTATGTTTTCCCTCCAATATTGTTTTGGGCCTTTTTGTCAAAAGTCAGGTTATGTCAGGTGCATGAACTTATATGGGGTCCTCAAATCTAGTCCATTGAGCAATGTATCTGTTTTTCTGTGCCAGTACCATGTTGTTTTTGTTACTATAATACTGTAGTACATCTTAAAATCAGGGATGCTGATCTGTCCAGCAGTTCTCTTATAGTTTAGGATTGTTTCAGCTATCCTGAGATTTTTGTGATTCCATATGAAGTTGGAGATTTTATTTTTTCATTTCTATGAAGCATTGTGTTGGCATTTGATGAGGGTCACTTTGAGCCTGTAGAACACAGCATGGACCCTACCGCTCCTGGAGCGTGGGAGGCTTTTCCATCTTCTGGTATTAGCTTCTATTTCTTTCTTTAACATCTGAAAGTTTTTACTATACAAGTCTTCACTTTCTTGGTTGGTTTATTTTAAGATATTTTATTTTTTGAGGTTATCATGAATGGGATTGTATCCCTGCTTTCTTTTTTGGTGTGTTTGTTGTTGGTATATAGGAAGCCTATTGATTTTTGTGTGTTAATTTTATATCTTGCTTCTTTGCTGAATGTGTTTACCAGCTCTAGGAGTTTTATGATGGACTCTTTAGGGCCTTTTATGTATAAGTCATATCATCAGCAAATAAGGGAACTTTGACTTCCTCCTCTCCTATTTGGACCCTCTTTACCTCCTTCCTTGTCTTACTGGTTTAGCTAAGACTTCAAGCACTATATTGAACAGGAATGGAGAGATTGAACATCTTTACATAGTTCCTGATGTTAATGGAAATATTTTGAGTTTTTTTCCCTTTTAGCATTATGTTGGCTATGGGCTTGTATATTGCCTTTATTATGTCTAAATATGTCCAGTGTGTCCCTATATTTTCCAGGAATTTAGTCATGAAGGGATGTTGGATTTTGTTAAATGCCTTTTCTGCATCTAATGTGATGATCATGTGGTTTATTGCAGGAACAACTTACCATACAAACAGAAGCTGGAGTGAAAAAAGCTACTATTTATGATGCAAAAAAACCCCTCACTGAACCTTGTGCTCTTGTGACCTGGGCACCTGACCTTGATCATCCCAGGACCCCACTTTGCCCTCCACCCAAGATAGTGAATGAATGTGGGTGTGCTTGCTCAACAAATCAAAGCAGTGTGTGTTCTCATTGGAAGCAATGAGAACAACTGACACGTCTAGTTGATCCTGTATGTGATATGTAGACCTAAGGCTCAAAGGGTTAGGGTTAGGGTTAGGGTTAGATAGTCTCAGATAAGGGTAGATCCAAGCTTATAGTTCCCCAATTTATGCTAGAAAAACTGTTTCAATAAAAATATAGGCGAAAGCCCAGCTCTCGGGAGGCAGAGGCAGGGATATCTCTGTGACCTCAAGGCCAGCCTGGTCTATATGGTGAGTTCTAGGCCAGCTGGGAGACCCCGTCTCAAAAAAGACCAAATGTGTGCATATATATATATATATATGTTCTTTATTCTGGTACAACTGTAATATGGCTTAGTAATGTTGTAATTTATGTCCTTGAGTCTGTTTATGTGGTGGATGCCATTTATTGATTTATGTATGTGGAATCCCCCTGAGTTTGGGGGATGAAGCTGCCTTCCATAGTGGATAACCTTTTTGATGTGCTCTTGTATTCAGGTTGCAGGTATTTTATTGAGAAATTTTGCAACTGTGTTCATCAGAGAGCTTGACCTACAATTTTCTTTTTGTTGTATTTTTGTTTGGTTTTAGTATCAGGGTAATACTGGCTTCAGTAAGAAGAATTTGGAGGTATTCTTTCGTTTTCTATTTTATGGAATAATTTGAGAAGTATTGGTGTTAATTCTTCTTTGAAAGTCTGGTAGAATTCTGTGCTGTAGACATCTGGTCCTGGGTTTATTTTAGCTTTAAAGTTTTAAATTACTGCTTCTCATTGGTTCCTATGAGTCTATTTAAATTACTTACTTCATCTTGATTTAATTTTGGTAGGTAATGCATGTCATGAACTTCATGTTTCTTTTAGATTTTCCAGTTTAGTGGAATATAGATTTTTTAGTGTGTTCTTCTGAGGCTCTGAGCTGCCTCAGTATCTGCAGTGGTGTTTCCCTTTTCAATTCTGATTTTATTAATCTGGGTCTTCTCTCTTACTCTTGTTAGTTTGGCTAAAGGTCTGTCAATTTTGTTAATATTTTCAAAGAACCAACTCTTTATTTAATGGATGCTTTGTTTTGTTTTCTCATTTCTATTTCATTAATTTCAGCCCCATATTTGTTTATCTCTTTTTTGGGTGTTGTTTGTCCAAGGCTTTCAGGTGCATCAAGTTATTAATATGAGATATCTCTAATTTTCTGATTAGCACTTGGTGCTATAAACTTTCTCCTTAGGACTGTCTTCATTGTGCTCCACAGATTTTGGTATATTGTGTTTTCATTTTCATTCAATTCTAGAATTTTTAAATTTCCGTTTTGATTTCTCTCTGGACCCAATTTCCATTTAATAGTGCTGTTCAGTTTTCATGAGTTTGTATACTTCCTGTAGTTCCTGTTGCTGTTGATGCTCAACTTTCTTCCTTTGTGGTAGGACAGAATGCAGGACGAAATATCAGTTTTCCCGAATCTGTTGAGACTTGCTTTGGGTTCTAAGATATGGTCAATTTTGGAGAAATTTCGATGGCTCGCAAGAAGAAAATGCATTCTTTAGAATTTTGGTGGAATATTCTGTACACGTCTGTTAGATTCATTTGATTTATGAGATCATTTTATGACAGTGTTTCTCTCTTTAGTTTTTTCTGGATAACCCATTCATTGGTGAGTGTGGGGTATTGAAGTCACCCACTAACACTGTGTTGGGGTCACCTGTGGTTTTAGGGATACTATGTTCCTTTTATGATGTTGTCTTGTATTTGGTGCACAATGTTTAGAACTGTAATACCCTCTTAGTGGACCTTCTCTTTAATGAGTACGAGGTGCTTTTTCTTATCTCCTTTGGCTAGTTTTTATTTGAATTCTATTTTTTTCAGATATTGGAATAGCTTTGCCTGCTTGTTTCTTGGTTCCTTTTCCTTGAAATATCTTTTTTTTTTTATCCTTTTACCATATGATGTGTTTCTTGGAGGTAGCAAAAAGATGGATACTGTTTTCTAGTACAATCTGTTAGTATGTATCTTTTTTGCTGGGAAATTTAGACCATTAATTTTGAGAGTTATGATTGACCAATGTTTATTTTTTCCTGTTATGACCTTTTTGGTTAACTGTTCTTGAACTGTTTTTTTCTTGTGCTCTTTTGTGTATAATCTTTTCTTTAGAGCAAAGTATTCCTGACAGCATTCTCTGTGGAGCTGGCTTAGTGGACATAAGTTCCTTAAATCTGTTTTTATCATGGGAAAAATTTTGTTCTCTTCCAATTACAACTCCTAGTTTTGCTGGGTATAGTAGTCAGAGCTGGCATCTGTTTTTTTTTTTTTGTTTTTGTTTTTTTTTTTTTTTTTTTTTTTTTTCGTGACCTGTAGCACATCAGCCCAAACCCTTCTGTCTGTATTCTCCATTGAAAAATTAGCTGTTATTCTGATGGGCCTGCCTTTGTATGTGTCCTGACCTTTCTTGAAGCTTTCAGTATCTTTTCTTTGTTCTGTACATTTAGTTTTGACTATTACATGATGTGAGGAATTTCCTTTCTAGTCCTGTCTATTTGGTGTTCTGTTTGACTCTTGCACCTTGATAGGTAATTTTTCCCTAAGATTTGGGAAAATTTCTTCTATGATTTGGCTGAAAATATTTTCTGTGCCATTGACCGGGCTTCTTCTTCCTCTATACCTACAACTCACAGGTTTGGTCTTTTACAGTGTCCCAGCATCCTGCATGCTCTGTTCCTGGGCTCTTTTACACTTAACATTTTCTTTGATTTATAATTCATTTCCTCTGCCTTGTGTTTGAGACCTAAAATTCTCTCTTCTACTTGATCCAATCTATTGGTGAGTTTTTCATTTTCAGTTTTATTTCAGTTTGGATTGTCTTCAGAGATTTTTTTCTCTTTATTAAATTCTAATTTCATATCTAGAATTTTCTTATTTCATTCGTTTGTGATTTTGTGATTTTTATTTTAATTTTATTTTTCATATCCTTCTTGAGTTCCTCGAACACATTTATGCTTGCTATTTGAAATCATTGTCTTATACATCAGCTAAATTGTTTTTTGCAGGAAAAACTGTGACGGGGATTAATTTCTGGAGAAGACACGTTGTCTTTGTTATTCGTGTTACATTTTCGTGATGGGACCTAGGCATCTGGAGTTAGGTCATTGATGATGCTTCTTGATATGGATATCTGCTATAACCTTTGTTGAGTGGGTGTTTGGATCTTTGTGGAACAGCTGAGTGGTGCTTGGTTTCAGCTTTGGGGTCACTTTGTGTCGATGTATGAATGGGGTGTCAGAAGTGGTCTCAGTTCAGCTAGGTAGAGGTATAACTTCTGAGCTTGTTGTTCCAGTTCAGACTCCACAGGTTCCTGGAGCAGTGCAGACGCAAAGTATGCATTAACCTAGATGATGAGTGGACTGGGTCTGGGAGTTACTACCTGCCACTGTAGGATAGTGGGGAGGAGAGGGAAGACTAGGACCTGGAGAATTCATTGGGCTCAGCAGCTGTGCATCCTGTTTCGTGGCCCCTGGTAGGCCTGGGAATATGTGACAGCAGAGACGGGGAGGGGAGACTAGGGTCTGGGAAACTCACTGGACTCTGGGTTAAGGAGAAGGCAGCACAATAGGGTGAGGATATGGGGGATTCACCAGGGTGGTCCAGAGGAGAGCTGTGTGTCCCAAACTAGCCTTGGGGATGAGCGAATGGCCTCATGGGTCTTATTTCATACTAAATATTTGGATCATATTTAGGTCTCTTCCCTCATCTCCACCCTCACCTTAGGTCCCTGTTGTGCCCCCCCCCCTTCATGTCCTTTATTAGCAAATTAAAAACTCCATCTTATACCACACATCTGAACTGGGTGCTAGAGAAATCATGTATCATTAGAGTGTCAGTGATCTGTAATGGGCCAGACACAGATGGGCCAGAGTGAGGGCCACTCCCTTTCCTTCTTACATGGTTTTGGGTCAGAATACGCCTTGGTTTCTTGGAATGAAATTTGTTGTTGTGGTATTTTTGAAACAGGGTCTCCCTGTGGTCCTAGCTGGCTTGAAATTCACTATGTAGACCAGGCTGGCCTTGAACTCACAGAGATCTGCCTGCCTCTACCTTGCAAGTGCTGGGACTACAGGTATGCCTGGCGATACCCCGCCTGGCTGTGGAATGAAATTTTTACACTTGTTTTCTGTTTCTCTTACACACTGCTGAGGAATGTCAAGTAGGGATTTCTCTCTTCCTTAGTGGTCAGAAACACTTGGATTTCCTCATCAAAGTCATTTATTCACAGTCTGAGTACAAACAGGTTATACTTTGGCTGTTTCAGGGCGTCCATCACTCAGTACAATCATCCCGCTGTGGTCCAAGTCATTCTCTAGCAGGTTGATTTCCCACAGAGTTTTACTGTGGGTGAAAGAAGCAGCTGGGTCCTCACAGCAGGCAGCAGTTAGCTCACAGGCCTCCAACCCAAGATTCTGAGTGGCAGTTAGGATGCTTCCTTACGCCAGTGTCCTCTTGCTTATTCTCTGAAATCTGTAGACTTCTCAGGTTCCTGTTGCTGCCCAGGGCTGCATCCAGGTCTTCACAGCCACTGGATGGTGATGGCGGCCAGGCTGACCATGAGTGTGCTGTGCAGTGGCCGCTCGCAGCCCCGGTCCCCAGCAGGAGGTGCACCCAGGTGCTGCATAGTTGGGTGGTCGAAACCACCGTCTGTTGCACTCAGTGCTGGTCCCTCTGCCCAAGCTTGGCGGCCAGGGGTCCAGCGCCTAGGTGCCCCGGGGGTGTGGACAGCAGGTGGCCAGACCAGGCTGGAGCGTGGGCGGTCATGGCAGGGAGCGGACATTCAGGCTCGAGTGTCTTCTTTTTCGTGGACGAGGGGGTCCAGTTGAGTTTCTTGGTGTCTGCTGTTTCCTCATTCTCCTCCAAGGCCAGGGAGAGCGAGTGGTGAGACATCTTGCTGGAGTCCCGTTTCCCGTCCTTGGGCTGAGCTGCTGCTGGCACCATTACTCCAGCGCCCACATCCACGCAGCCGCCATCTTGGCTCCTGCTGTTTTCTTTCTTATTTGCCAAGTCAGCATTTTGAGATCACCTAAGGTCAGGAAAATAGTCATCGCCTGTGATAAGGTTCCTCACATGGTCCTTCTCAGGCATCCAGCCTCTTGGCAGCCGGTGTGTCCCAAGACTTCAGGCTGGCTGTCCAGGGCCTGCCTTATTTCCACGCCATCTTTCCTCTCTGCCTCCTCTGTTCCCCTTAACTTATATCTTTGAAGAAAGAAATATTTATCCCCCAAAAGGAACTTAATAAGTCTGGAAGAAAAAAAATATTTCAATGGCAAGTTCAATAAGCACCCAAGAGGGTCTGCACGCTATGAGAGTGGTTGTATAAATTCTCTGAAACAGAGCGAGAAAACCCTCTTGAACAGTGCATGGATGTAGTGCTCAGAGCATTGTCATGGTTACGGACAGGGTAGGGGGTGCATGTGAACTTCAGGGGTGCCTAGGAAGAGTCCCTGTGCTTATTCAGTAGTAAAGATGAACTGGATTCCAATTTACAGCTTTGTGGACAAAGAGTGGAAGCAGTAAAATCCGTAGCAGCTGCCTGTGGCCTGGAAGCTCACTGCAGAGTGAAAACGGTCCCAGAACATTGTCCTGATTCAGCGCCGTGTGCCGCTTCAGGAAGCGTTATGTCATGAGGGATTTAGTTTCGTTCCTCAGTGTTTAATTCCCGCCGTGAGGGTCTCCTTGCTTCCTGAGCTTCCATTTGCTTTCCTGCTATTGTGAAATGTGTCACTCAAAGTCGCTGATCTTCTTAATGTCGGGGAAGGGAGGGAAAACCCCACAAGGCAGGACATGGAACTCGTTTGTGAGAGGTCTGGGAGGCTGTGCCTGCCGCCTATGCCGTTTCTGTCACCCTGCTGTTTCTCTCTTTTCACTGATTTTTAATGTTTTCTTGTTCTATATGCCTTTTAATTTCTCTCATGTTTATCCATATCCAGAATTCACTAATGCCTGATTTATGCTTCTGTTTTTCCTACAATCACTTGTCCCTACTTGATGATCTTAGCTCTTAGAATTCATCCCCATTCCTCTTCCCAGCTCACTCAGCTACCTCCTTCCTTTAATCTCTTTATTTTTACTTGGTTTTACTTCTTTTTCCATAGTGTTTCCTGAATTTGATTCTGTTGTGTGTGTTTGCGTCTGTGTGTATGTGTGTGCACACACGTGTGTGTGTGTGTGTGTTGTATGTGCATGCAGAGGCCAGATATCGACATTGGGCGTTGTGCTGGATAATTTCAGTGTCACCTTGACACGCCTGGGTTGATGGAGCCTCAGTTGGGGAATTGTCTCCATTGGACTGGCCTGTGGCCATGTTTGAGGGGCATCTTCTTGACTGTTGAGTGATGTGGGAGGGCCCAGCCCACTGTGAGTGGTGCCACCCCTGGGCAGGTGGACCTGTATTGTGTAAGAAAGCAGACTGAGCACAGGCCAGGGGAGCAAGCCAGTAAGCAGCATTCCTCCATGGCCTGTGCTTCAGCTCCTGCCTCCAGGTTCCTGCTCTGAGGTCCTATCTTGGGCTCCTTCAGAGACGAACTGTGAACCAATAGATGTAAGATAAAACAAACCCTTTCCTCCCCAAGTTGGTATTGCTCAGAGGCAGAGTGTTTTGTCACAGCAGTGGAGAAACAAACTAGAACAGGTGTCTTCCTCAACAGTCCTTCACCTTGTTTTTTGAGACATAGCCACTAAACCTGGGGTTTGTTGATTCAGCTAGACTGGCCAGCCAAGGAACCCCAAGTATCCTCAGTTCTACTTCCAAGCACTGGGGTCACAGATGCGGGCCACCATACTTGGCTTTTTATGTGGGCTGGGAACATGAATTCAGGTTCCAATGCTTGACTGAGCTCCACTGTTACTATTTGATTTAAATTCTGCCTTGATTTTAAGAAAGACTAGTTCTAAGCTTGTATGCTTTAACCTAAAATGCTTCTTAGGAGTGAAAGATAACTTCTCCAGTTTCCTTAACGATGTTAGGCCTGAAGGTACTATGTGAGTCAAGGTATTTGTCACATTTGTGTTATCAGAGCTGCTGCTCTGAGCTCTATTAGTGGTGAGCTGCACCTCACCTGAACGTCTTCCGACTTGGTTCTGAGCCCATAAAGCTCATGGAACATTTTCCATTTTGGAGAGGCAGCACAGCATGCTGGGAAAAGGCAAGAATTTTAAAACCAAACAGATGGGAATTTGTACTGAGGTTCTGCCCCTAATGAGCACTGTATTATGGGCAAACTATTACCATCAGTTATTGATTTATTGTTATTAAATATCTAGCTCACAAAGAGCCACATGGGGCATCTGCTTACTCTGTGTTTCGCATTGTCGGAGCTTACCACTTTGCTGTGTTACTAGCTGAGCTCTTTCTTTCTGTTATGGATGAAAATACCTCAGACTTACTGTGCCTTGGAATTTCTCTGAAATGGGTTAGTCGTACCTTATCCCACGGTCATAATGTATCTAAAGTGTCTGTCACATGGGATGTGCTTACAAATGCCAGTTTATTTTTTTCTTTTTCCCTTTTCCACTCCGTGTATGTGTGTGTGTGTGTGTGTGTGTGTGTGTGTGTTGTGCTTGTGTGTATATGCACATTTTTGCATATGTGTGGGCACATGTAGGTGGGTGTGTTGGGTCTGAAGTTTGGGAATGATTGGAGACCACCCACTAAAATTTGAAATTTAGAAGATTTCATTGAAAAGCATTCCAATTCTTGAACGACCAGTTGGGCACAGACTCCAGGAGCCAATGAATGGAGTCCGGTCCCGACCAGTAATGAGCAGGGTTTTTATTGGGTACTCTTGAAAAAGCCCTCACAAACTGGGTGAGCTTTGAATTGGTTGGATAACTCTGAATTCCTTGTGGGGGGATTTCATTGGTTATAGTCATGGTCAGCCGCCTGGAATGTCTCACTTTTTTCTTTTACGGTAGGGTGCCCCTATCGGCCTCTGGATGCCCTTTTATGGTCAGGAATTTTGGTTGGTTTCAGCAAGGCATGTCTGGACTTGCCTAATTTAAGCCCACAGTATTGGGCAAAGGAGACTTACAGTTTCTAGGAACAGAGGCTTAAGGCTGACAAGATGGAGGCTGCTAAGAAATGGAGCCAGCGTGACCTGGGTCCTTCAGGTGCATGTGCATATGTTCACATGCATGCAAAGGTCCAAGCTTAATGTCTGGAATCATCCTCTATTGCTCTGCTTGTCTACCTTATTCATTGAGGCAGGTCTCTCAGTCAAATCCAGAGCTTGTTGATATGGCTGGTCTTGCTAGCTAGCTTGCTCTGGGAATCTCCTGCCTCTGCCTTTCAGGGTAAGAATTACAAGGAGGGCTGTCATACCCAACCTGCATTTATGTGGGTTTCTGGGGATTTCAACTTGGTCGGTCTTCATGCTTGAGCGACAAGCTCTTTAACTGCCAAGCTGCTCCCCAGGCCCTATTTCCTTCTTATGTACAGCACCAGGAAGGGACATTTGAGTGGACTTCCAATCCCTTATGAATTTTTAAAACTTAACATAATTTTAATAACAAAAAGATATATAGCATGCTTTTGCTGATTGTCCAACTACTGTCTTAGGGATATAAGCCAAAGGGGATAACATTTCTCAAAACTAAATTTTATAGATATTGAATTTTGACAAGCATTAGAAATTTCAAGCCCCAAGTGGTTCCTTACTGGATGCATTTTAGAAATAAGTTTCTAGTTACTAAATTTAGAAGGTATTTTCCTGGCACATAAAGATTGAAGTGCTTTCTGAGTGAGATTTCCAGGTGGGAGATGGGACGGATCTATTCTGGTAGCTACTGTAACAGCTACCCTAGTGATAAACTGTTGTCCAGGCAAACAAGGGAAGAGGGTCTCAGGCAGGGAGAGGGTGGTGCTTTGGGGGCCGGCTTCCGAGGGGACCCAAGAGAATCACTGCTGAGACGATGCCTCGAGCCATGTGAGTCTAGTTAGAAGCGCTGAGCCACCCTGTGGTTGGTTTGTTAAACACCTAAGTGCTAGGCACTGTGGGCTTCTCTTTTATTCATATTAAGTACCTACTAAGCTCCAGGCACTGTGGGCTTCTCTTTTATTGGTATTAAGTACCTACTAAGCTCCAGGCACTGTGGGCTTCTCTTTTATTGGTATTAAGTACCTACTAAGCTCCAGGCACTGTGGGCTTCTCTTTTATTCATATTAAGTACCTACTAAGCTCCAGGCACTGTGGGCTTCTCTTTTATTGGTATTAAGTACCTACTAAGCTCCAGGCACTGTTTTGTACACTTTGGTACACAGAAGTAAGCCAGCAAGCAAAAGTCATTTTTGGCTGGGCATGGTGGTACATGCTTTTTTAAAACATTTTTATTTATTATTTTTATTTTATGTGTATGCGTGTATTGCCTGCATGTAGGTAAGTGCACTGGTGTTGTGCAATGCCCACGGAGGTCAGAAGAGACTGTCGGATCCCCTGGAACTGGAGTTACGGACAGTTGTTAGCTGCCATGTGGGTGCTGGGATTCAAACCTGGGTCTTCCGCAAGAACAGTCAGTGTTCTTAACCACTGAGCCATCTATCCAGCCCCGGTGGTGCATGGTTTTAATTCTAGCACTGGAAAGGCAGAAGTAGGCAGATGTCTGTGAGTTTGAGGCCAGCCTGATCTACACAGAGCATTCCAAGCCAATTAGGCCTACACAGTAAGATCCTGTCTGAAAATTAACCAAAAAAGTCACTTTGTTATGGAGTTTACATTAGGAATAAGAGCATACGCAGACATTAAGTAAGAGAATTAAGAGTATTTAGCACATTGGAAGACAATGAGTGCCATGGAGAGAAAAATGGAAAAACAGGGAAAGGGTTAGGAAGTGCTAGATTGGGGTACATTTTAACCTATTTGTTCATTCATTGATACAACAAACATTGGTTGAGTGAACATTTCACATAGTCAGTGTAGTAAGACATGGCCCAGGATGTTACTTAAAGTGCAGCAGGGTGGCCTGAGTACGGTAGGGTATGCTGGGTATGTGTCCAGGAAAGGAGAGGGGTCACTTTAGCTCTTCTGGGCTTGGGGAAGAGAAGACAGCATTGAATGTTGATAGAGTTTGTGATGTTTAGTCTTAAACTGACAGCTTGATGGGTTTAGAATCACCTAGGAGACACACTTCTAGGTTTCCAGAGAGGTTTAACCAAGGTTGGAAGATGCCCTCTGAATGTGGGTGGACTCCTCCACTGGCTAGAGTCCTGGACTGAATTAAAAAGAGAAAGCCAGGGCAACCCCAGTGCCATTTCCACTAACTGCAGGTGCAACACGACCAGCTGCCTCACACTCTTGATGCCATAACTAGAGCTGCATAACTTCCCCACCATGATGAACGTACCCACAAACTGTGAGACAAAATAAACTTACCTTCCTTAAGCTGTTTTCTCATGGAATTTTGTTACAGCAATGAGAAAAGTAACTAATGCAAGTTGGCATCTGCAGGACATGATTGCAAGTTGAAGATAACTTATACAGGGAAGTCATGACAGGCTCTGGTTCCTGCTTGGCCACCTGGGTACAGGGTCTGGAGATGTAGCACCAGGGTGGCTTGGGAGGCTGATGAGGAGCTGAGTTTGATGTCTATGGGCTTCAGGAACAGTGAGATGGGTAAGCTTTAGATCTGCCTTGATGAGGTCTGTGGTGTCGTGGGAGATTCCTGCGCATGGAGTCCGGAGGCAGGGTGCATGTAGGAAGCCCTTGTTTGTGAGCCAGGTAACCTCAAGGCAGACAGCAGCAAGTACCGTGGCCTGGTGCTTTTACATGGAGTAGCTACAGCTCTCTCTCCCCCTGCCACTCATTCCCTTCCTGTGGGAATACCCAGCTAAGTCTCTGTGGGTAAGTTCAGCTCATGAAGGCCAGCCCTGTTGCCAATCACATTCCAAACCTCAGAATTGAACTGGGGGATAGTGGGATAGCTCAGCATGTAAAAGTGCTTGCCACATAAGTCTAATGACCTGAGTTTGATATATGGAACCCATAGGGAAGAGAGAATCGACTTCTGAAAGTTGTCTTTTGACCTCCACACATGTGCCATGGCATATGTGTACACACAGATGCATACACAAGCATACTCTTACATACATACAATAACTAATAATAATAAAATAAAAAATTATTTAAAGAAGAACTGAATTGGTTAAAGAGATGGCTCAGTGATTAAGAGCACTGGCTGTTCTTGTAAAAGACCTAGGTTTGATTCCCAGCACCCACTTGGCAGCTAACAACCATCCTAACTCCAGTTCCAGAAGATCCAACACCCTCTTCTGACCTCCGTGAGCATTGCACAACATGGGTGCACTTACACACATTTAGGCAGGCAATACACTCATAAACACAAAATAAAAATAATAAATAAATAAATTTGAAAAAAGAACTGAATTGAAAACTAATAATTCTTGGTTGTAAGATGTAGATTACCACATAGTTTAATAACTAGACCTTTATTTTCCTAAGCTCTAAATCAGGTCCTCCATTCCAAACTCTTTA
>NW_008355800.1:710731-725735 GCF_000622305.1 Nannospalax galili
TATCTATCTATCTATCTATCTATCTATATCTATCTGTCATCTGTCTGTCTGTCTGTCTGTCTGTCTATCTATCTATCATTTTTTTCCTGATCAATTAAGAAAATGCCCACATCTGGGAAATTCTTCAGCTGAGGTTTCCTCTTCCCAGGTGACTCTAGTTTGTGTCAAGTTGACAAAAATCAACCAGCACAGTAATACACTTAGCCTCCTGCAGCTCACATAAAGCACAAAGAATAGAGCCTGTCTCCATGGGTTGCTGTGAAGTTTGAGCATGTCAATATGTGTAAATCACAGAGCAGTGCCGGGTGTGTAGTACATCAACATTTGTAGCAATGTTACCGAATTTTTCTCACCAGGGACTGGACAGGGTAACGAGAGATGACAATGCAAACTGGGCCATTTCTCTCAGTTCTAAACCTCTTACATTTAGAATGGTTTGAATGGTGTGAACACTGAAATGGCTCATGTTACTGCAAACGCACATCTCTATTCAGGTAGAGTAGCTACACCTTTTCCAATGAAAAATGTTGACTTTTCTGTTAGTTTGCTTGTCTATCACAACCCACGCCTTTAACAGCAGGCATTGTTTTCGCACAGTTCTGGGGTTAGGTATTCAAGATCAAGGTTCTAAGGCTGGTCTCTGTGAGAGTTGTCTTCCTGGTCTGTAGATGACTGACTTCTCCCATGTAAGTGGCCTTTCCTCCATGCTTGTATGGACAGAGGAAGAACTTTGGTGTCTCTTCTTCATACAACATCAGTCCTGGTGGGTTAGGTCCCAACTCTCATGACCTCATCAAGCCTTAGTTACTTCTGTAGAAATCCTGTCTCCAAACACAGGAAAGCAAGGGGTGGGTTATATAAAAGTTATAGCTTTTGCATATGGATTTCAGGACTCAACCCATAACAAACATTGACTAACAGATTAGCAAAAGGACTCTGATAACCTAGAGGACTGTTGAATACATTGAGACAATTTGTCTAAATTTCAGTTTCTTCATTTGAAAAGTAGGGATGGTTGACATTGTGTTCAGATGTGTTCGAGGATTCAGCAATATGTGATTTTAGTAAAGAAGTGCATGTAACATGTTGCACCCTCTACAGCTTGGGATGATGCTCCCGAATCAAGTACATTAATGCACATAGTAGCAAAAATGTACGAATGCTCACACTAGGTGGAAAAAGAAAGATTATTGACAAGAGGGAGGTATTTCTACGGATTTGGAACATGGCTGTTGTGGAAGGAGGAGTTCATTAGAACCCACCTGGCTGGATTCCAGCCCGTGCTTTGCTTGCTGTGTGATCTTGAGCAAGTCGTCTAGTCGGATTTTAGTTTTGTTGTCAGTAAAAAGAGGGTTATGTGGAGACTTCTTCGGCTCCATGTCTGCCGTGAAGATGAAGCGAGAGTGCAGTGCGGTGTTTGCGGTACTCGGCATCATCCGTGACCTCGCTCTTGTCTTTCCTGATTGGCAAAGGGACCCCAAGGGAGAAGAGTCAACCATAGGATAATCGCCCGGATTCCAAAGGAACTTCCTCCTCATTTCTTGCAGAGCTGACATTTGAGGTAGAGGCAGGGGCCATGTGTCAGTGAAAGAAGCGTGTGGAGGCCGTGGGAGGGGGAGCCTCTGAAAACGGAGCAAAATGAAGAAAATAGAAATTCCCACATCTCTCTCTCTCTCTCTCTCTCTCTCTCTCTCTCTCTCTCTTTCTCTGTATTATGTCTCCTCTCGGTTTCCATTTATGTAAATTAATTAATGGCAACTTATACAATCAAATTAAGAGTATAATTGTTTGGAAAACAGAGAACGCTTGTTGCTCTGTGCGTTGATGATGTGAACTTGGCTTCTGCTCTGCGACCATACTCTCTTTCTGTTAAGGGAGCAAAAGTTTGCTTTACTTGAGTCCTTGAAGCTACCTCAAATTGCTGTCATTGTGCCATAGAACATTGAAAGTGAGTCCAGTGATCTGGGACAGTGAGGCCGTTAATTACTGAAATGGCTTGGGCAAGGCCGTCTCCTGCAGGGACAGGAATGTGGGCTTGTCACCCTCAGACCTGGTTTTGCGTTGCAGTCCTGCTACCTGATAGCTTTGTGACGCATAAGAAATGAGCTCATTGGCTGTATTTTGGATCTGGAATGTCCTCCAAAGTCTTAGTCCCCTGCCCATGTGCTAATTGCCTGGTCCCCAGGTGATGGCACTATTGGGAAGTGGTGGAAACTTTAGGAGGTGGAGCTTAGCAGAAGTCAGTCATGGTCCCTGGGAATCTGCACCACTGAAGAACATATTATAAACTCTCCCTCCTTCCCCTCCCTCCCTCCCTCCCAGCCATCATAAGGTGAGCTCTCTTCCGTCACATCATCTCTGCCGTGAGGCTCTGCCTCTCTACAGTCCCAGAAACAAAGAGCCAAGTGACCGTGGACTGAAGCCTCTGAAGCTGTAAACCTAAATTTCTTTCTTCCTTCACATATTTTTCTAAGGTATTTTGTCACAGTGCTACAAAGCTAACACATCATTTTTCTTTTTAAAGATATATATATACATATATTTTAAAAAATTTATTATTTTATATGTATGCGTGTTTTGCCTGCATGTATGTGAGCGCACCCGTGTCATGCAATGCCGCGGAGGTTAGAAGAGGGCTTCAGATTCCCTTGGAACTGGAGTTAAGGATGGCTCGTTGCCGCCATGTGGGTGCTGGGAATCGAACCAGGGTCCTCTGCAAGAGCAGTCAGTGCTCTTAACCGCTGAGCCAACTCTGCAGCCCCAAGTTCCTGTTTTCACAGCTCTGGTCCTGTAATATGTGACAGGGGATCACAGCAATACCAAATCTGAGAGTTCTGAAACTTGTAACAACTGAAAACATCAGAAGAAGAACTCTGGAAGGCACAGCAAGAGGGAAGCAATTTAAAGTTCCTCATGTCCAGAAGGACCCTGTTCTCAACCTCACACCCAGGAAAGTTCCAGTAACCTGTGTCTCACAGCCTCCAAAGGAACCCAGCTGAGTTTACACATGAACTATATACTTTAAAACGGAAATTATCCCTGCCCCCTTTTAGAATATGATTTGAAGATGCTGCTGCTGAAACCAAAAACTTAATTGCATATTGACTCAAAAAGTGAGGGACTACAAACCACTGATCCAGGTCACTCAGACCTGACATTCTTCTAGTATCTGAATGAGTCAGATTGAATTAATCACATTGGGAAAAGTTGAATGATTTTTCCAAATTTTGTCTCCTTTGTGTAAATCTAATTTAATTATGTATTGGTTTATCATAATTGTAGTGGTTAAGCATGAGTGTCAATGACAGAATCGCTAAGACACAAGTCTTTGGGCATGCCCGTGAGTGATTATGTAGATTAAGTTAGCCTCTAGGCATGTTTGTGAGGGAGTATCTGGGTTAATTGATGAGGGAAAACCCACCTTAACTGTAGGTACATCATCCATGGCCTGGGAGCCTGGGCTGAATTAAAAGTAGAATGTGAACCGAGTGTCAGCACAATCTCTTTCTCCTGACCACTGATGCAATGTGACCTGCTACCTCAAACTTTGTCACAGTGACTTCTCCACCATGATGAAGCATACCCTCTAACTTTAAGCGCAAATGATCCCTTTCTCCCTTAAATTGCTTTTGTTAGAGTATTTTGTCATAGTAACAGGAAAAGTAATATGTTAGTGTAGAATGTTCTCTGACTTTCAGTTCTGCAACCAGCGAAGTTGTAAAGGCGTTGAGTGACAGTCTCTTGGGGTAGAGAGGAAAAAGTGTTTTCTTATTCCCAATCATGTATTTTCTCGGTGAGATGATCATAATAGTTACCAACCTGCTCCAGAAGCAAGACAATCATTTGAAGACCTTTAGTTTCATGGAAGAATTTCCCAGGGAAGCTGTAAAAACACAAACTCTGTAGCTTCAAACAACGATAGTTGTTATATAATTCTGGAGCCCGGAACCAAGTGTCACAGGACCATTCTCCTTCTGAAGGCACCAGACAAGGTTCTGTTCTGTGACCTTTTCTGCAGGCCTCGCAGTAGCCACAGGCATTCCTTGGTGCCAATCTTCTGTCTTCATATGGGATTTTCTTTGAAGGGACTCTGCTCTTCTTTTCATCAGATGTCTCTCTCAGAGGTATGAAATGGTTACAAATTCCTATAGTTACAGTTCCTCTGAGACTAAGGATAGTTTGATGTGTATATTGTTTTCATTTTGTTTGTGTTGTACTCTGCAGAGAGTAGAAACTGAAAATTCAATAATAGTGTAATGTTTTTAAAGGCATCAAAGTATCATAAAGTAAATTATTATGAGAGAAAGACTGAGAGTTTAGTTGTAGGCTCTCCAGGCTTAACAGAGTGGCAAACACAAAAGCTAAGGCAGTTGTGTGTGGGTTGGCTAAATACTTGAATCCCCAAGGTAAGTAGAATGGAGGCAGTACAGAAAAGGTCCCGGAGGAGGAAGGTGTTGTATTGGAACTTGAAGGGAAAAAGAGACATATTTCTATTGCTCGACAGGTTGTGTTAGGCATGGAGAGAGGCAAGTACCTTCAAGAGCAGACTCTGTCGTTAACGCGCAAGCAGTGTTCCTTTTTAGTTTCAGCTAAAACTTTATGATGCGAGACGAGCATTCCTGGGGCATCCTTGTCCACCACTTTGACCTTTTCAACATGTGCTGCACAACCTTGAGTTAAGCATGCTCAACAATGTGTCTGTTAGCTTTCCTTCTTAGAGTGTGCCCACCCCAGTTGTGAATCTGTGTAGGCTCCCTGAGTAGTTTCCATGTTTCCTTTGTTGGGGAGGGCATTGCTTTGGACATAACCTCTTTGACCTCCTTGTTTGCTGGACGGGATCAGTCTCTCTCCATTCTTTTCTTTCAGCACTACACTGACCTAGTTTGTCTATTAAGGGAAAAATGACACAAATTAAACTTTACACAGCAGAATGGCAACTGACAGAGTGGTAGATGTCAGTCCATAGGCATTTAGTAAGCATCAACTGCATGTCCATGTCCCAGGCACCTGGAATATACCTGTTGTGTGGTTACTTTTCTCATTGCTGTGACAAAATGCCTGACTAAAGCTACTTAAGGATGGAAGGGCTTGTTTTGGCTCACAGTTCAAGGGCATAATCCACCATGGAGGGGAAGGTTCAGTGGCAAGAATATGAGACTGTTGGTCACATCACACCCACAGGCAATAGGCAGAGAGAGATGAATGCTAACGCTCACTCACTTTCTCCTTTTCAGGCAGTCTAGGCCAGCTCATGTGATGGAACCACCCACATTCAAGGTGAATCTTTCCTCCTCAGTTAAAACTTTCTAGGAACACCCTCATAGACATACCTGGACATGTGTTTCCATGGTGATTCTAAGTCCAGTCAAGTTGACAGAGTCAATTAACCATCACAATGCCACCTTTGTCAATGTGGTACCCACACACAGTGCTTTAAATTGTAACATTCCACCTCTTGTCCTTGAGGTCTCATTTTTATCTCATAATGTAAAATATATTTAGCTCATCTCTATAATCCCCATCATGCTTAAGAGTCTCAACACTGCTCAAAAGTCTAAAGTCTCTTCTGAAATCTCATGATTAATAGGCACTTTGAAATAAAATTTTCAAGCTATATAAGATGGCACAGAATAAACATTTCCATTTCAAAGGGTAGGGATAGGGCACAATGAGAAAAAAAATACCCATCAGATCAAAGTGAAATCCATACCCAGCAGGCAGACACCCAAACCTCAAAGCTCCATATCTGGCGTTTGGGGCTCATGGAAGAATCATCTGAGCTTCTATAAGACTGGGCAGCCCTGCCCTGCCCTCTACTGTCTCTAGCACATGTGACCTCTCTCTTGTGCTGACTCCACTACGCACTTACAGCTTTCTTCATCAGATGTCCCAGTCTTGGGGCTCTCCATCATCCTGGGCTTTTCAGTTCAACTTAGATCTCATCTTTCCAGATTTGTCCAATGGCTTTTCAGGGCCTCCTTCCCATGCATCCAGGCATCCAACACTGACACACACTGCCCAGTTTCAGCAGTTTTTCTGAAACCTTGGTACAAGCTTCCAGGATCACCTTTCTCTTGCATCTTTTCTTTTCTTTTCTTTTCTTTTCTTTTTTTTTTTTTCTTGACAGGGTCTCCCTGTAGCCCCAGCTGTCCTGGAACATTTCCAGATTTGTCCAATGGCTTTTCAGGACCTCCTTCCCATGCATCCAGGCATCCAACACTGACACACACTGCCCAGTTTCAGCAGTTTTTCTGAAACCTTGGTACAAGCTTCCAGGATCACCTTTCTCTTGCATCTTTTCTTTTCTTTTCTTTTCTTTTCTTTTTTTTTTTTTCTTGACAGGGTCTCCCTGTAGCCCCAGCTGTCCTGGAACTCGCTATGTAAGTCTTCTACAATTACTCAACATGCTGCAGGAAGGAAAATTTCAACACATTTGTGAACAAGCTGTACCAAACTGGGAACTGAATGAAGGATTGAAATAAATTGTGCAAACATATTTTCCAATCTTACAAACTTAAAAGTGCTTCCGGTCTGGCTCCCTCTCAAATCTGTTTGTCGGGTTAGCAGTCCCCTGCAAGGAGGCTGCTTGGCTTTTCCCAAACAAAGGCCCCATTGAAAACAATTAGAAATGACAGCACTATAAGCCACATCTTACAGATAGCTGCCATTCATGTGCAAGCACAGCTTTCTCACAGTGGAGCTCACTATTGGTTTCTTTAAAAAAAAGTTATTACATTTATGTTTGTTTATTCAGTGTGTGCACTGTGAGTGCCTGACACCGTGTAGGGGTTGGGGTGTGGGTGGGGGTGTGTGTGCCAGTGGACAACTTGCAGGAGTTGATTCTCTCCTCCTACTATGTGGCTCCCAGAGATCAAACACAAGTCCTCGGGCTTGAGTGCCTCTATCCATTGAGCCATCTCGCCAGCCTTCACTACTGGTTTCTTCTCTTGGAAACTCACCGTGGTCACTCTGGGGGTGCACGGCAAGGCACCTCTTCCCTACCTCACCAGGGTCAGCTGCTAAGCTCAAAGCCTTGCTCAATAGAAATGAACAGCTACAGGTTTTTGTTTTTTTTTTTTTAAAGCCTGACTCTGCAAAAAATGTCCCCATCCACTCAAGGGAGTGCTCGTTAGAAATAAGAACATGAAAGAATGTGGGCAGGACACATTTTTAGAGATGAGATAAACTTGTTTTTGTTTCTGCTAATATCTGAGACTACTGACCAAGCTTTGCTGACACCGTGAAGCCACAGTTCTCTCAGGGTGTCTGCCGTGAGCTGAAGACACAGTGGTATTGTGGTGGTCAATAGTGGCAGCAAGTTGAAACCAAATCTGGTGTCTCGCATTTTTATTTCTGAGGATGTTTAAAGAGGAACAGAAGCTGAGGCAGCTCAGGTCAGGGGTGTTTCTGAAATCAGCTTTGGTATTTGGAATGAACACACACACACACACACCGGCCTGGAACTCTGTAGACCAGATACTGGCTGGCCTTGAAATCACAAAGATCTGCCTGTCTCTGCCTCCCAAGTGCTGGGACTAAAGGCATGTGCCACCATGCCAAGACAAGGTCCCTAGTAGACCAGGCTGGCCTCAAACTCACAGAGATCCTCCTGCCTCTGCCTCCCAAGTGCTGGGATTAAAGGCGTGAGCCACCATGCCTGGCTTAAGGACATTTCTTAAATCCTGATTCTGACTTCATTTCATACATTTTAGTGTTTGCTGTGATAATCTGTTTTGCTTGCTGACCTTTGATCTGTGTCAGGCTTCGGTTTTCTTCTTGAAGTGCATGTTATGAAATTAAAGACCAATTGATTCTAAAAGGAGACAAAAATAATAGCTTTAGAAATATGAGCATGATGTAAGTATGTGGGATGTGAGGATATAGGAGGAGTTCAGGAAGATCTTGGAGATATGAGGGTTGGAGGAGATGTTAAAGCATCTCCACGGTGCACAGACTCCAGGTGTGGGTTCTGTAACTTGGAGAGAGACTTGATCATAATGCAGAATTCTTACTGATTTTTGTTTGTGGCTATTGAATGATTTCTGACTAGGTCGGCGATTCAGAGAAATTAACTAGGTGGCATTTGAATCATGCTGTAAGACAATTTTGGTTCTGTTTTCTCTGTTGCTTTCTTGATCTCTCAAGTTCTTTCAGAACTACAGCAGGAAATTTAGATTTAACCTCAAGAGTCAGTGTGTTGTCCTGTGTCTCTTCTAATCTAACACAGATGTCAGGACGGCTGTATTTTACTTGAACACTTACTGAGTTTCTGCTCTCCCCTCTTCTCTTTTTAATGGGAAACAGTGTAACTACAGTGTTCATTAAACTCAGAAAATACAAGTTGTAATTTTGAGTGTGTACATGGAGCAAAGATATATTTAGGTTATTTACATAGACGAGAAACCCTAAAACTGCTGCAGTATTTGAGGGAAAAGCCTTTCCTCTGGGGAAAACACACAGAAAAATAAACAGAAACATGAAAGATGAAAAAGTGTTCATTGAGAAAGTACTCCTCCTAAATGCTCTTTTCTCTTTGTGAATGTCATACAGTATATTTTGGTTATATTTTGATCCCCCTTTATCTGTACCTCCCTTTCCTATACATATATACATATACATATATCTATATATGCCTATAAAGGCTGATATCTATCTATCTATCATCAATCAATCATCTATCTATCCATCTATTTATCTGTCTAAGAGAGCCAGGTTTGTGTCCTCAAATGCCCTTCATTGTGGGTTCATCCACTGGAGCCTGGCCAACTTGTAAGAGTCTCACCCTTAAATGAGACTGAATCTCCCCTTCCCAGTAGTCATCAGTTGCTGGTAGTTCCCCAGACTGGGTTGGGGTTTCTTACCATTTCCCCATGTCTGTGCTGAGATTTTGTCTGGCTTGAACTTATGTGGAACTTGTGGACACTGTCAGCACCAAATGTTTTATTTTGAATAGCTGTCAGTTCATTGCCTGGACAGTCTGTAGCATGGTCGAGATGTTGCTTTTTAACACACTGCTGTATTTTCTCTAGAAAGCTAATCCTCCTTTAAGTCATGCCATTTCAAAAGTTTTCACAGTCATCTGAGTAGTTGAACAACTGTTCCAGTGTCTGCATTCAGCTCCATGTGGCATATACCCCTCTTGGTCAGCTGGTGAGAATACAGGTGGCCAGTGACTCAGCTCCTTTAGCCAAAGTGCTGCATTTATCTATCACTACTGAATCAATTACCTGAATTTTATTTCAGGTTGTGTTGGGGACCTCTGTTGTGTAAAGTAGAAGTTTCTTCATGTCCAGATAGCTCACGAGTTCGGAGCCATATGCAGAGACTCCTTTCAGAGCAGGGTGTCTTCCCGGCATTTTTCCTGACTCCTTTGTGAAGTAGCAGCCACAGGAATGTAGCCTCCGGCTCTGTAACCATTAGGCTTTCCTGTGTGATTTTCAAGCAGTTTGGCAGCCTGGCGGGAGCCCATTTCCACACGCAAATGAGGCATCCCCAAAGTACCTATCAGCTGAAGCTTTTACCACTACCCCCACGGTATAAAGTTCCCTGATTCCCCTCAGTAATTGAAGGAGCTGGATCACTCTGGGACACTGAGGCTTGGAGCCACGCAGAGCCATTGAATAAAGAGCTGTAACACTGAGTCTGACTGAGCTGAGTCTTGTCTCACTGCCTACGATCCAGCCTTCCCGGGAAGAGCTGTCTTTCCGTCACCGACTCAGGGATCCCAGCTTTAGCCGCCCTCACACTCTCCTGCGTGATCCAGCTGACGGTGGATTTCGCATCTTGAGGAAAGTGCACGGGTGAAATTAGGGTGGGACTCGGCTGGGCAAAGCCCCCAGCAGCAGAGAGCCATGGAAGACGCAGGGAAGCAGCGCAGGAGCAGATACCCGCGCACCCCACACCTGGTGCCCAGCGCGCCCCATAAGGTTGGTGACAAGTTTATTCAAGAGAAGAAAAAAATACTACTATAATGTGGATATATAATGTGAACTCTGTATATGGTTTATGTAATGTTTCTTTGCTGGTCTAGTGACCCGATCTTCAATTACTCTAAAAATGTGACAGAAATTATACCCCCTTTAGATTTATGTGATTGCAGACATTCTTGTTTATTTGTGTTACTGAGGAAACAAACACACATATGTCCTCAGACATCACAGACTTGCATGCTGTGACAGTTATGACTAATCATGACAGAGCTTTTCAGAAATGGAGTGGTCTCTCCTGGGCTGTTGTAGCTGTTGGTCAGTGCAGTCATGTGACTGAGTGTGTTGGCTGAACTTTTCTCAAGGAGACAAATGTTCACTCACCCCGGATAGGGTGTCAACGATACAGAAGTGAGCGTAACCCATTACAGCTTGGTGAACCAGTGAGTTTAACTGGGGTTACTTACAGGAGCATGGCAACTTATGGACAGCTACACCACTGAAGAAAAATCTTTCTTCCCTAACCAACCTTAACTCCTACATATCTTCAGGGAGGGGTGGAGCCTCAGGAACTACTCCGCCTCCCCAACAATTGTTAACTGCCTGCACATTCTGTGGGAGGAGCAGAGCCTTGTGAGCTCTTCCCGCCCCCAACTCCATGACGGAAAGCTAATGCGCCCAATCTTGTGCAGGTCTCCTGAAATTAATCCCGGTTGCTCATCTGCAGGACAGCAATCTCTAACAGCATGCAGGGCTCTCATAAAGGTCTTTGTGTGCCGAACAGGTGGTTAGTCATCATGCCTTCCACAGCCCCTGTCACTTCCGGATGCTCTTTCAGCGCATTTGATTCAGCCCTTCAAGCCTGAGTTTCTTGACTATTAAATTAGCCATTTGGGTCCTGTTCACATCTCTTCTGCTGTGATAAGTGAACCTGCCAATGGTTACACTTGGTCATGGTGCGTAGAATCAGTATTCTGTGGGAAGCAACATTTCAAATCACTTTTTGTTTTGGTATTGACATTTTCTTTGAAATTTAAAGTTTCTATCATGTGCTCATTAGGAATGGTGGGCATCTGGTTTAAAAAACTCAAACAACCTGTGTCAGCTGGTACTTCTAAAATAACTTATATGGAGTACACTAATGGCACAGTATTGTGTTAGTGGTGCTGTGATTGCTGAAGGCAGCAGCTTAGTGTACCTGGTAAAGATCTTTATTTTCTATCGTAAGACAGTAAAGCATTTCTATTAGTTTTACTTTGGTACGACTTATGATCATGGAATTACAATAAATCTTCATTTATAGCTGACTTTTCCCCTCTGGCCTGCCATGAAAAAATCTCCATGCAGTCTTCTTACCTTTAGGCTTATACAGCAATTATATGTAAGGTTAAACTTAAGGTAAAAATAGAAAGTACTGCCAAAAAAGTAAAGGGTTATTGGCAGAACAGCCTGTGAGGTTCACTAACTATGCAGCTTGTAGAGTTGCCAACTTCTAAACTTCTCTGGAAAAAGACAGTGGATCGCTTGAAATTCTGCTTGACATAGGTTCTCTGTCTAGAGAGGAACATATTTCCTAAGAGGGATGGCTGTTCCCAGATGGGCATGGGGCATTAGTGGGAAACAGTAAAAATGGAGTGCTAAAGGGGGCTAAAGAGATCATCAGAACTTCTTGCATCCTTGTTTTTCTCATCTGTGTTATGGGCTTGCACCTTGGTCAGTGGGTGGTAGTAGATGAACGATGGGAGAGGACAGAGCAGCAAGCAGGGGGACTCAGGATGCATTCAGCAGTGAGGGTCTCAGTGGAAGACAGTGTTTAGCTTAGATGATTTCATGTGGCAAAGATGAAAGTGTATTAGACTTCTGAGAATTAGTAGGAAGCCTCTCTCTCTCTCTCTCTCTCTCTCTCTCTCTCTCTCTCTCTCTCTCTGCAAGGCTAAAGAAGAACTTACAGAGCTTTTGTGTGGCTTGTTCCTTTGTGTTTCCTGCCTTCTTGTTTTCTTTCCTTACTCTCAGGGTAACTCAGGCTCATGTGACGTGTTCATCAGGCAACTCAGAGGGTTTGTATTCAGATTTGGTGTTGTTTTCTCTGGTGTGAATAAGCACTACCAGGCCTCTGGAGGTCATAGTCCTGACAAATTCTCTTCCAAAGTGGTGTCGTGAATGCTTTGATTGGGCTGGGTGTCATCTACACTGCACATCCCATAGCTCTCTTTAGACCTGGCAGCGCAGGCCTCCTGGGGGCTGCAGATGGACAAGGTTGTCTCAGGTTGTGCTGTGCTTCCAGGGCCTTAAATAAACTTGAATGGTTTAGAATATAGAAGACTTTTGTTATTTCAATGTGAAATGTCCCCCACAAGCTCATGTGTTTGAACCGTTGGTCCCTGCATGTTCAGAATGAGGCCTCGGCTGGCAAAGCTAAGTCGATGGGGAGATCTTTGGAGGGTTTAGGTGGCCCTGCTTCTGGTTCTTTCTTCTTTCTTGCAGCTGCTGTCATGAGACCCCTGGCCTCCTGCTCCTGCCCATGTGACTGGACAGCTCCTGCCAACAAACCTTTCCCCCATGATGGAAATCCTTTGAAGTTAAGGTGTTTTGACATTTGTACCTGCTAGTAACCACAAGTTGTCATGCAAATTTACATATGGAGGATCTAGCAAAATAAACTCCAAATATGATGCTGTCCATGTTCTAGTTTTGAATTAATTTGTCACTGTTTGACTGGAAGATTTTAATTTGGCCAGTCCAAGGGATGTGTATTTTAACAACAGCATTAAGGGACCCCCACCCCAGCGTGTGAGGCTTTTGTCAGGCACGCTGAATCAGAGCATCCCATCACTCTGTTTGGGAAGATGCTACCCTTGGGTCATACAGGAAGAGGTGTATCACTGCTATGGAGTACCTGTAGTTAAGGCTAGTCCATGTCCAAATCGCTCTACCTGGCAAAAAAGTTTGAGTGCTGGCAGACTAGAGAGTCTGAAGGTGGAAATGGATTTGGGAGAAGGGAAGGACTGGTTTGGCTCCTGGGCTGCAGACACAGAGCCATGGGAGCTCAACAGCAGGCAGGTCAAAACGAGTGGGGCACTGAACAGATGAGCTTAAGAGCAGAGACGAAAATCTGGAGCCAGGTATGGTGGCTCACACCTTTAATCCCAGCAGAGGCAGGTATCTGTGAGTTCAAGAACAGCCTGGTCTAAATAGTGAGTTCTAGGCCAGTTGGGGCTACAGGGAGACCCTGTCTCAGAAAGAAAATCAATCAATCAATCTGGGCATGAGGCGAATGATAGGGCATCTGGAGACACTAACAGAATAAGTGAGTACTTAAGGGCAAGTAGGAGGCAGAGCACTAAGAGGCCCTGAGCAGGACTGGTAAACTCAGCTAACTGGAGAACTATATGTAATCAGTCTGTTTAGTTTGCAGTGAAAAAAATCTTAAACCTTATGAGCTATGCATGAGATCAGCTTGTAGGATGCTTGCTGTACTGGGCCTGCATGCTGGTCTCATTGTTCTGGCTTTGGGTGACTGGGCTCTAGAAAGTGCTTAGGATATTGCAAGAGAAGCTGAGGGATCGTGGACTCTGCCTGCTCTACCATCCACCCTCTATGGACAGGAGCTGGAAATGGTCACAGTTAAGGGAAATGCTGGAAAAGAGAGGTAAAAACTTTCAGCCTTTACAACTGATCTAAATGAACTGTTTTCATCTGGCCATCCAAGATGCCCAGTCCTGCTATACACTTTTGTTCAACCTGCAGTATAAGTGTGAATACAGCCTGTCCTTTAACAGGGGATCTTGTAAATTATGGACGTTAACAGTAAATGGGACCAGCATACCGGCACATGCCTGTAATGCCAGCTTTTAGGAGGTAGAGGTAAGAGGATTGCAAGTTTGAGGCTAGCCTGGGCAACTTAGTGAGCTCAAGGGCATCCAGAATTCATAGTGAGGCACTGTCAGAGACAGAGAGGAGGCCAGAGAGATGTTAACAGTGAAGGGGTCGGGGGCATTTTAGTAGGACAAGTCATTGGATGGTTTTGATTTCCAAGTTCATCTCTATAAATGATGGCGGGCTCATTTAAGTGGGAATTCAAGGAGGTTATTGATGTAGAGGAATATTTTCACGTTCTCATATCAGAACCAAATCAATAAACGTTAAGGAATAGTGGCTGAAATTGTTTCCAAATCAGAGAAAGCCACATTTCTCTACAATTTTCTCACTCCGGTTCCTATTTCTGTTCTCGGTGGAGGCTGAGTTGTGGTTGTCATGGCAATTCTTTCCCTTACATGAAATTCTGCTACTTGGAATTTTTATTAAAAACTCAGCACAACAAGAAAAGGTCTATTCCAATCTAAGTATTTTCTCTCGCTATCTGACCAGAATAGAATTTTTAACTTTGACCTTATTACCCTGATGTTTTCTGATCTCTGAATTCTAGAATTCCTTAGCATTTTCCAACTTGGAAATAGTCTTATAAGCCGTGTGGTTTGGAAATGAGTCTGAAGTTCTAGAACTCTCTGTCTTTCCCTTTATCTCTGGCCCATTTGTAGCTTTGAGGTCTTTGGGGTCTTTCATGTCCCTGTACAGGTGACCTGGATTACACACCAAAAATTCTTCCCAGAGTCTCTCCCTTTCCAATTTCTTCTGTTCTTGAACTCCTGATCCTCTTGCCGCTGCCTCATGACTGCTGGGGCCACAGGAGTGCCCCACCTTGCTTATCCAGATTTAATCTTCTTCTTTTTATTTTTTATTTTTTTTGTTTCATCCATTTTATTTCCTTCCTTTGGCTGTTAGACTTTTTTTTTGGTCTTTTTGAGATAGGGTCTCCTTGTAGCCCCAGCTGTCCTGGATTCTCTATGGAGACCAGCCTGGCCTTGAACTCACAGAGATCCACCTGTCTCTGTCTCGCAAGTGCTAGGATTAAGTGCGCCACCATGCCTGGCTGCCCTAAATTTATACCTATATAATTGGTAAAAACTATTAAGTGTAATATCAAGTGTTAATCTAATTGCAAGTAATACTTTAATACATCATTTGTAACAGTATACATTGATATACTCCTTTGGAGTTCAATTTAAAACCTAGTGAGG
>NW_008355800.1:731210-738266 GCF_000622305.1 Nannospalax galili
TTTGTCTTCAGGAGTTCCGCGGTGGCCCACTTCCAATGTGGGTCAGAAGTTTTCAGACTTTCTCCTTGGGTCTGGAATCTTCTAAGAATCATTTTGGCCTCAGGAACTTGGGTGTTGGACTGACCTGAGACCCTGGCAGAGGCTATGCCCCGCAGGGATGCAAAGGCTGAAGGGGTAGGAATAAGCCCCAAGATTTCCCAGAGAATGGATTGAGTAGCTGGGTTGTACTGGATGCAAAGGATCAGGGAGAGGCAAGGTAAGCCTCGGAGCCCCAGAAAGAGGCTGGCGGGTGTTGCAGGACCAGGGAAGGAGAGAGAGGTGAGGGCGGGGCCAGGACCAGAAGCGGTGCTCCTGGAGCCCAAGAAAGGGACAGAGTTGGTCTGGGTCAGAAGGATCAGGAAGCAGTATTGGTTCCCCAGGTGTCTGGGGCCCCAAGACTAGGAATGACGCAGGGACCAAACTAGGAGTATAGAACGGCGGGAGGTCTTAGTGTGTGTAAGTGCACCCGTATGGTGCAGTGCCCTTGGCGAACAGAAGAGGTCATTGGATTCCCTGGAGCTGGAGTTAGAGGCAGTTGTTAGTCTCCATGTGGGTGCTGGGATTCGAACCTGGGTCTTCTGCAAAAACAGCCAGTGGCTCAACTGCTGAGCCATCTTTCCAGCCCGGCTGTTAGACTTTTCCCCATGAAGTTTTTGATCTTAATTCTCTATTTGAAATTCCCACTTGAAGCTGACAGTGACCCAGTTCCTGCCAAATCCTTCAGCTTCTCCAAATGCACTTTCTGTCTTTTCAGTTGCTTTGATAGTGTTGTCCAGTCAATCCTCCCTGAAGCTGTGTCTTCTGGTTCTGTTTCTCTTTGTCCTTCCTTCTGTCTTCCACCCACCCATTCATTGGCTTTGCCATGCTGAGACACTCTTGGAGACCCTACGGTTACTTTGGTTTCTAATCAGATCTTTCCCAGCATCTACCCCTAAAATGTTCCCTTGTCCCCAAGTTCCTGCTGGAATAGCTCCATGTTCCAAGTTCACCTCCTTCTGGACTTGTTCATGTTTGGGATGCCCCTGTCACTGCAGAAGGTTAACCCTCAAATCTACCCCAGCAATTCTGACCTCCACTGCAGTTCTGTTTCTTCAAATGTCTGCAGGACATTCCAGCCTTCAGCACCTGCCACCTAAACCCGGGTTCAGCTTCTCCCGGGTTCAGCTTCTCCCTTGTCTCAACCTGGCTTCTGCAACTGCCAGGAGCACTTTTGTGCTGGCTTCTGGTTGACAGCTGGGACCCCCACACTGCACGCAGGTTGAGTGGAAAAAAAAAAAATAACAGCGTCATGGGGAGGATGACTTTGACTTCAGGGACTCAGTGAAAAGTTCCTGGGGATCTCAAAAGCCTGGAGATTGCACTTTGAGAATCATTATGTAGAGGGTTGCTGTGTCTTTTTCTAACTTGACATTTTATTTTTCTTGTTATCTTTTGATTTTGGTTTTTGAAGTTTTATATAAGGAAAGTCAAAATTAAACATTGTCATGTATCAGACTCTAATATTTGTTCATGGAATTCAGCTTTATCCTATGATGAAGTGTTAGTTTTTAACAATCCTGATACTTGCCTTCCACACTTAGTTACACTTCATTGCTTCCTCTCATTCTGGGCTCCCCCCCCGCCTCCCGCTCTCATTCAGACTCTTAGATTATAATTTTCTCTAGTATGAATTGAATTTCATTGTCTGTATTAATAGAAGGGAAAATGGATCAACACAAATTAATGTGAAATCCCACCACGGGACCTTTCCCTTCTTTCATTTTTTATCTAGTAAACTAAGTTTTGATATGTGCTTAGCATCATTAGAGGCTGGGGATATTAAGTTAATAGAAAAAAATGGTCTCAGCCCTGAAACTAATACCCCCGTGGGATAGCTTCCACATGAGTGATTGTCATACATTGTGTCAGGAGGGAGCCCTAACCTCAGGTGTGCGCTGTGCTGCTCAGGCGAGGTGAAGTGCTTCTTTCTTATTTTTGATATTTTTATTTTGTCTATTATTAGTGTGGCTGTGGCTGTGCGTGTAAGATGTGGTGTGTCATGGTGGGCATGTGGAGCTCAGAGAACAACGTTTGGAAGTGGCTTTAGTGGGTCAGGCATGAGTGGCAAGTGCTTTTACCTGTTGATCCATCTCACAGGCCTCACTTCTCTAAGACAATGGGAGGTGACCAGTGACCTCCAGTTCCTTTTGTTCCAAAAGAAGCCATTTAGAATGTGTGGATCCAGAGATTTCCATTGCTTAGTACTGAGAAGAAAGTTTACAACCTGCCAGTTAACTGTAGGAGACTTGGTTCTTTGGGGGGGTTGAATGTAAGTCAGAAGAGTTTGAATGTTGAAGGTGGGTGGGTATCAGGAGGTGAGGAGGAGTTTAGAATTAGAGTTGAAAATTGTGGTGGTGAGGGTGTAAAAAGAAGTGGCAGTGTGGCTACTGGCTCTGAGTGATGGTCCCTGTCACATGAAACTTCTGTTCAGCCATTGATGGAGAGAAATAAGACCTACCACTTACACAGCTGCCAATGATGTATCAAGTACTAACCGTGCTGCAAGCTCATTGCTAAACTGCACAAATTGTTTTGTTAAATCCTAGCAACAACCTTATATGTAGCTTCTTTTCATTCATTAGTGTTTTGTACATCTTTACTGTGTCAGTTAACTGTATGCTGGGTGCTAGAGTTAAGGTGATAAGCCAAGCAGATATAGTCTAGATGGTTATGGTACATGGAGTTTAGTATAAGAATTAGATAAATAATTTCATTAATACACATAGGTATATATATATATTTATATTTTTCATATATAGTTTTACATTGTGCTGAATGTTCATGTATCTAGCTCTTATTGGGTTTTGGGGCACACAGTAGGGATACTGTTATCATTCCTGTGTTCCCAATAAGGAATATGAGTTTCAGTAAACAACCTAAGAACTAGCTAGACCTCAAAGATGGGGCCCCATCTACTGTGCTGTTAGAAGAATCACTGAAGACACGTGGAAGTGTCAGGGAGACTACCACTGCCTCAGTCTGCTTTATGCTGCTGTCACAGAGTACCGGAGACTGGATATTTTACAAAGAACAGATATATATTTTTTTTATTTTGAGACCTGCTTTTATTTATATGAGTGTGTTTGTGGGCACGTGTGGTGATCAAGGCCACCTTGTGGAAGTTGGTTCTCTCCTACCATGTGGGACCCAGGAATTGAACTCAGGTCGCCAGGTGGTAAGTGCTGTTACCTGCTGAGGCATCTTGCTGATCTCAGATATTTATTTTGTAGTTCTGGAGACTGGGAAGTCCAAGGTTGAGGGGGCTGCATCACCCCACAGGTACAAGACGGCAAAGAATTAAACACAGCCTCAAAGTCTTTCATGAGCCCTTAATCCATTCACAGGGATGGAGCCCTTAGGGCCTAACTGCCTCCCACTTAGTGCTACCTATTGATACCATACTGCCCTGGAGATTGAATCTCTTACACATGCATGCTTTTAGGGGTGGGGGCACACTTAACCCTTAGCAGTCACTGTATTCCCCACTGCATGTCTCCACAGGTGGCTAAGGCAGTGTGTTGTGCTCTCACCAGACAACTGGGAGCCATTACCCTGATAAATGATGCAGTGGCTAGTCTCCTTGGATGTTCAGGAATGGGGAGTACAGAGAAAGGCTCAGAGTGCAATTCTGTGTTGAAAGTGAATAGTATATCCAGTAAAATATGTGCTTTAAATTACTCCAGAGTTGCTTTTAAAATCACAACCAATGAAAGAAGTTTGTCCAAAGGACACATTTCCTATAACCTCCCCATTGGAAAGAGTCCAAGTTTTCTAGCCCTCAGTATAAGGAAGGTATTTGCAGGAGGAAGTTTGGGGGAGAGACCAAGGAAGAACAAGAACTGTTTATAGATATCAGTGACTTTAACGAGCTTCCCCTAGCCCATGTGGCCTCCCTGGTTTCTTTAACACATGGTGGCTTAATCATTCATGCAGAGGGATGTCAGCCAGATGAGTGACATCAGACCTCTGTCACTGGCTCAGTTTTTCTGTTCTCCATCATTGAGCAATTGACCTGTCACATCCACTGCTCCAAAAGCTGTGCCACAGCCAAGACAGAGTGTATGCGGTAGACACATGAGCGTTTCATTTATTTTGGGAGTGAGGGGGAAAAAGTGCCACAAATGTGCTGGAAGTTGGTGGGGCTGTGTCTGCTGTGGAGCGGGTTAACTGGAAGATGAGTGCTGTCTGTGACAGTCGTCTGTGACAGTCGTCTGTGGTTTCCACTTGCATGGCAGCCCAGAGAGGGTTGAGGCAGCTGGGTGGTTCAGTGTGGCCTGGTATGGAAACCTTGGGAATTTTGGTAACAGTACAAAGGCGAGTGTGGGAACAACAGGGAGTTTGAAAATGTCAGCAGCTTCACACAGAAACTGACTTTGGACCTCTGTGTATTTCACTTGCATAGGAAGTGACCTCAGGTCAAACAGCTGAGCAAAATGAATTAAACTACCCATGAAAGTGACTTTTCAATCAAACAGTATTTGTTGACTCTACTATGTGTTGGGAAGCAGCCTACAAGAGTAGTTCACACACACACACACACACACACACACACACACACACACACACACCCCTTTCAGGGCTATTTTTTAGTTCGTAGCTTATTAGGAATCAGAATTTCTTAGATCTTACAGGCAACACAAAGATCACTTAACCTAATTCTCTCATATTTATACTTTGTGAAGCTTACTAAATTGATGTGCTTACATTCCTTGGTACCTGTTACAGCAAGTCTCACTCCTTTGCATGATACCTGTACGAACAACAGAATAAAACCTGCTTGCTCTTCATGATCGTCTATGATGTCCCAGTTACCTAGGGCTGTGTAACAAGCTACGCTAAAGAGTTGTTAGTTTCTCCTGGCCACAGAGCAGAGCTTGGAAGTGCTGACTTGGGGTCTCTGCTGAGGCCTGCCATTGCAGGGCTAGATGCTCAGACTCCGCTGCAGACTGCAGGGCGCTGGGCATGCTGCTGGCAGGTGCGCTGGCCACCAGCTAGAGCTCGGCTGGGCTTAGCACTGGATCATCTTGAAGGTCCCTGCTGATCTAGAGACTCACGTTTTTCCCTCTCAACATTCACCTCATGAGAAGGTCTTGGGTTGTAAGGAAGTGGTACAGTTGTCACCTCTGACTTCAGCTCATACATGAAGCATGGGGAAAACTGATGGACCAGGTTTCAGAAAATCTCAGCTAAAATATTCCTCGGTTCTTTCCAGTGTCTGCTCTTCTGTGTTGGCTGGTTTGGTCTTCTTTCTCTTTCATAACAACTATTGATGTAGAACTCCAGCTTGCCATATCTTTCTTCGTGGCTCTGTCCTCGACCTTTAGACCAGAGCAACTACCTCTAAGGACCTGGTGCTCAGTTCAAAGAAGGGGGTATGCAGGGGAGCATCTAATCACCTAGCTAGAGAGTCAGATCATATGATTGCTGGCACTCTAATGCTGCCCCTGGGCAAGAGGTTCTCTCTGGACTAAATAACTAACATGTGCTGCCTGGGGCTGCAGGGTGGGCTGACATCAGGGAAATATGGCATCATTATTATAGCACCTATGTTACCTCCCTCACAGGATTGTACTTGAAGCCAAAATTATTGGTGGTAGCAAGCATTTATTTATTGTCTACTACATGTGAGGTAGGTTTAATGTATATTCAAATGAAGAGGGCCCACAAGGTTCAGTGGGTGAAGGTGCTTGCCACCTGGCATAGGAGCCTGAGTTTGATCTTGTGGTGGAAAGAGAACTGACTCCTGAAAGTTGTCAGCTGACCTCCATGTGCCAAACCCTAAATAAATAAATGTAATAGAAAATGAAAGATGAAGGAAGGGAAAATGGATGGGGAATTTATTTAAAAGTGTACAGCTAGAAGTGGTTTGGCTGGGATGAGTCCAGTTCAGACAATTTTCAAGTCTACCCTCTTTCCTCCCAAGGATTATCATGTGTGAAACCATTTTGCACCATGTAAAGGGTTTTATAGATAGCACAATCTACAGTTTCCTTTCTTCCTACAGACTCATACTTTGACTTGGGAAACATACCAGCTGTCAGAGGCTCTTCGTCAGGGTAGGTTTTAAAATCTCATTAAATTTTTTGATGCTGAAGATAGCATTTGGGGTCTTGTATGTGCTAACAAGCACTCTGCCAGTGAGCTACCCGCCCCAGCCTCTCCAGGGTAATTTCAAGAGCTCCAGGAATAGCAGATAATAGTTTTATACTGAAAACCAAACAAGTAGAAACAGACTCCCAGAAGTCTCACCCTTGAGATGGGGTGTAAGCCGTTCCCCTGCCAGGGGAGGCGTTCCCTTGACCCCAGGAGGGTGGGGTGTCCTGTCTGGCCAGTATCCTCAGCTGCCCCACCCCTTACTTCGCTAAGTTCTGGGAAAGGCGCCCTTAATCAGCAGCATTGAGCGTCTGCCCTCTAGTACTAGTCAGGCCACATAAGGCCACATCCAACCATTCAGTATGTACCCAACTCATTGCAAGCAGGAAGGCTGGTCCTCCCTCCTTCAGTAGTCTGCCTTCATCCTGGGATGCAGGCCAGCCCCCAGCAACTGTTACATCCCACTTTGGGTCCCTGATAGAGTGCATCCTACTGAACTGCATCTTGTCAGTATGTCATCAAGATTAGCTGGAAGCTGTTAGACAGTCACTTCATGTGCTGTGAGAGTGTTGGTAAGGTTGGTCTCCCTAAATCATCTCCTAGGGGGAGCCATGCAGAAATTTCTCTCAGGCTTAAGTATCAGTACCCTTCCATAACTGATTTATTTCCATTGTGTGGACATTGTGTATATGGGTGTGCAGGTACACGTGTGTGGGTGTGCATGTGTTTGCATGTGTGTGTTCCTGTGGAGGCCAGAGCACAGTCTTGGGTGTTGTTCCATAGGAGCCAGCTACCTTTGTTTTGTGCCCCAGTATATGGTCGATTTTGGAGAAAGTTCCATGGGGTGCTGAGTAGAAAGTATGTCCTTTGGTGTTTGGGTGGAAT
>NW_008355800.1:738296-786285 GCF_000622305.1 Nannospalax galili
TTTATTTACTTATTTTGAGGCAGGGTCTCACTATGTAGCCCTGGCTGGCCTGGAACTCACTATGTAGACCATGCTGGCCTTGAACTCACATCCACCTACCTCTGCCTCTGCCTCCCAAGTGCTGGGATTAAAGGCATGTGCTACCACATCTGACTTCACCTTGGTTTTGAGACAGGCTCTCTCACTCACCAAGTATGCTAGGCTGGCTGGCCAGCAAGCCCCAGGGATCTGCCTGTGTTCTAGAAATTGAGTTCAGGTCCTCATGCTTGCAAGGCATCTTCCCAGTCCTGATGGACACTTTAAATTGAGTGCTGACTTCATCCCTGATTGTGTTAGTTACTAGGAAACTCAGGTAATTTTGTTCCTTTCAGTCCCAGAAGAGTCTAAGGGAGGTTAGGGTTTCTGCTCCAGATTCCTGCTTGAGCTCCTGCCCTGACTCTCCTCCATGAGGGACTGTGGCCTGTGAGTGTTGGCTGCAGTGAACCCTCTCCTCCCTAAGTTGCTGTTGGTGATGGTGTTCATCACAGCAACAGAGATCAAGCTAGAATTTTTAGCTTGAAATGTAACCTGGGTTCTTTCTTAGGTAGTGTCAATGTTTTAAATTTAAAGGTTGGACACAGTAATTTTCACCTCTTGTCTCTTCTTGGAGAGACTCCTGAGCTGTCTCCTGACAGCTGAGTGGAAATGTGAGCCTACACATCTTGTCCCATAAAGAATGGTGCCCATGAATGAATACCATTTCTGTGACGCCACCACCTCCTTTGGTCTCTAGAATACAGGTTCTCCAGAGGAGTCACATTAAGGGTCAGGACCAAAGACTGTCATACGAATGAGGCACTTGGAACCTGTTTCTCCTGTGGATGGGGGCAGTTCTTGCTGTGCTCCTGTCAGCCGCTCACCTCATCCTGGCTCTGTGGGCCTCCGATTCCCAGCAGGGCCTAGCCCTGCTCACCTTGCCTGTCCTAAAGGCAGGTCCAGCCTTTGACTAGTCTCATTGTATGAGGGCCAAGCATAGGCTGGCAGTATGATCAACCTCCTCTAGGCTATTTTAAAACAGCAACAACTGACTGAAGATTCAGGAGGATTCTAAAAAGGTCTTAGAAGGCAGGAGGGGACCATCTCTCATACTGTTGTCACCTTTCCCACTTCCTGCCTTCCTTCAGATGGAACGTGGTACAGTGGGGCTCCTAGCAAAGGGGCGTTGACCAGGGGGCAGCAGACCTCACAGGCGCAGCTTTGAAAGACACAATTGCATAGGAATGCCTAGCTTTCGCAAAGCTCACCAACAGTTTAATGTTACAAGAACACCTGGCTAGATTTGGAACTGCTTGCATACACACATTCACCCCTCTCCTTTTTTCTCCTTTGTGGAATGTGATACAGAGCGCAGCCACACAAGAACATGACAAAGAGGCTGTCCCAGCAGGCTGGAACTGTGTGGGGAACAGAAGCATGAGAGAGTACTGCATCATTAGCTTCTTAGCACGGAGTGACTTCATGTCTGATGAGTCTGTGCACAGCTGTGCAGTCAGAGGCAAAATTGTTGTGCTGAATGTAAACTGGCTGTTCAGTAACAAAATCATGTGTCCTATGTAGAGTTACCTGCCATGTCATGTTTTCTTAGTAAAAATTTGAGATATAACACGCCTCTTGAGCTCCATCATGATGTTTTAATAGAGACGACTAACTCACAGCCCTTTTAGATCTACCACATGTGTGAACCACTGCCACTCACCATGTGCCTAGGAAGTGAGGCTCAGTTAAACCTTGGATGCTGTAGCACATCTGAGGTGTGACCGGACAGCATCTTGTGCTACAACTATTTCTCATAAGAAAACTGAAACATGTCTCCAGGTGAAACTTGGATCTCCACGTCCCTGAGCCTATAAGAAACCAGCACGGAGGCTGGTGAGATGGCTCAGGTGCACAAGCCTGACATCCCGAGTTCCATCCTGAGACTCCTCGTGGAAGGAGAGAACCAACTCCCGAGACTTGTCTTCTGATCTGCACACGAACACTGTGGCACATGCCTCCCCCATTGATAATACTAATAAAATTTAAATATAAAAGAAACTAACAGGTACACTTGTTTTCCCTAGTATTTGTTTGGAAAGTCTTCCAAGCTCCGTAAAAGTCTTCCATTTTTAGGACGTCACAATTCGTTTGTCTAATAAATATGTCAGACTGTAAAAGGGTACCCTGTTATGTAAGCTGCAGATTTGGTCAAAAAAAAAAATCTTAACATGCTGGGTATGGTGTTGCATGCCTTTAATCTCAGCACTCAAGGTAGAGCGGAGGCAGAGGCAGAGGCAGGCGTCTGTAAGTTTGGGGCCAGCATGGTCTACATAATGAGTTCCAGGCCAGCTGGGGCTACATAGTGAGACCCTGTCTCAAAAATAAATAAAATTCAGAATATACAAATGGGGATTTTCCCATTATTTTCTAATTCTTAAAGGTTCACTGAGCTGTCAGAATTGACAAACACGGCTTTTACTAAGAGAAACTTTCCTTCCCCCATTACTGGGATTGAACCTGGGTCCTCTGACATTCTAGGCAAGTGCTCTACAGCTGAGCTGTGCACTCAGTCCTTGAAACCTGTCTTCAAAAACCTTCATTTGGGAGCTGGGTGAGTTTCGGGCCAGCTGGGGATACACAGAGACCCTGTTTCAAATACCAACAACAACAAAAAACAGCAAACAAAACAAAACAACAAAATAAAAACCTCAAACTAATTTTGGGAACTGGCGAGATGGCTCAGAGATTTTTACTGCTTGCAGAGGACCTGGGTTCGGTTCCCAGAGCTCCCATGGTGGCTCCCAACAACCTGTAACTCCAGTTCCAGGGGATCTGATGCTGTCTGCTGCCCTCAGCCCAGATTCCTGAATGCACGTGGTGTCCATATGCAGGCTCACACATACACACATATAAATAAAACATATAATCTTTAAAAATCCTTTAATTTTCTACAGATGGCCTTCAAGGCCTAAGGCAATGCCGCAGTGTGAAGTGGTCAAAGTCTGAGGGTCCCTTGCTCTCAAGGAAGTGTGCACTTACGCCTTTTATTCTATGGGAGAACACACTAGGTCATCAGGCTGGGTCCTACTTGAAATTCATGCATTTAAAGGTGTATTATTGTGTCATTACCCTTCAAAGGTAAAGGAGTTCAAAATACTACAAGAAACCTGTTTAAGAAACTAAAACTTGAAACACATAAGAATTCAATAAAAAATTAAAAATAAATAAAAGGCATGAAAACTTGGCAAGGTAAAAATGTTGAACATTTTCCTTCAGTGGGAAGAAAAAAGCAGCCACCTGATTAACTTCAGCTGGGCTTCCACATCGCTCAAAGGCCTGCGCGGTTCCGAGTGGGTCGGAGCCGAGGACTGGCACTTGTTGGGGAACCTGCTGTTAATTGACTTCTTTCTTAGCAGGAGCCTCCTGTCCTCTGCCTCAGTTACCTGGAAAGTGCCTCCAAGCACAGATGCCTGACCTTATTTGGAACATGACCTTTGGCATAGTTACCTGCAATAAACTGCCCCCAGGTTTTTTCTATATGATAATTAGGCACTGCCCTATAGCCAGGTGATAGGATCCCCCTACCACATGTAAATAAAGCATACTCTGAGCACCTATCAGCTGAAGCATTGGCTGCTGCCTCCACACTATATTTTCCCTGACCCCCACTGAATAAACGGAGCTGTACCACTGAAACTGACTCCCTGGAAGGCCTTTTCCATCATGCTCACTGGCCATCCTGGCCTTGTTCATTGCTTCTGCTCCCTTTGTTCTCGTGGATCAGTGGCCAATGGCCCACGAGGGGAGGGAGAGACCCCACGTCCCTAGATGAGGGAAGACCTGCTTGGCTCCCGTGGTTTTCCTCTTTCAGCTTCTCTCAGGCTTACCATTGTGAATGGAGGACATCTGCAATCCCCCAGGTCAGCAGGACAGCAGCCAAGACGCCCAGCGAGGTGCTCTGCCCCACCCTCATGCCCTCTGGATTGCCTTGGCACTGGAAAGTGGCTCTGCAATGTTTCCTAGTGGCAAGCTTCACCATCCATGTGGTCATGTTCTCACAAAAGGAAGGTGTGTGTTTAATTCTGGAGAATTGGCGGGCTTCTTAACAGCTCACACTGAGTAGAATTCCACTGACTTTTTAATTCTTTCGTCTGTGGACTTAGGGGCTTCCTCTTCAATAGCAACACATTACATTTCAAGATATCTGATATTTAATAAAATGGAAGGAGCAATCTATCTCACAGTTGAACCACCAGTGCCAGCCTTACTAGAACTCAGCAGAGTGCCTTTTAAGGGAGATGCAGTCACATGTAGTACTGATCATCACAGTCCAAGAATAACATACAGTGTTTAAAGACCCAGTGTTAGGCCAGGTGTGGTGGTGCATGCCTTAAATCCCAGCAGAGGCAGAGGCAGGCCGGTCTCTGTGAGTCTGAGGCTAGCATGTTCTACATAGAGAGTTCTAGGCCAGTCAGGGCTACATAGTAAGACCCTGTCTCAACACACACACACACACACACACACACACACACAAACAACAACAACAACAACAAGCCTCAGTGTTGAATTAAAGGCGGTACACAAGTGCTTTGAGTAGGAGACTTCACAGTTCAGGCAATGGCTCCTGGAACTCTGCCACCCACATGCCAAGAAAAAATGCAGAGGCATAACAGGGATGGTGTGTTGTTTGGTTATTTTCCTCACTTCTAAGAGAAAAGTGTACGAAGCAAGGTGACAAAGAAGTGTCACCACAGCACCGCACAGAAGTCCAGCAGCTTGGAAAGCTGACATCTTTCAAGGTGGAAAGACTGAGTGCACCCCAGTCTCCTGCAGGAGCAGGGTCAGGTCTGCAAGGACTATCCACTTGCCTGCTCCATAGCTTCCACTAGGCTAGTTTTTTTTTTTTTTTTTTTTTTTAAGTGATAGTTTAAGAAAAAAAGTCTTTAATCCCAGCATTCAGGAGGCAGAAGCAGGTGGAATGGAATTCTGAGTTTGACGCCAGCCTAGTATAAATAGCAAGTTCCAGGCCAGCCAGGATCACATGAGGAGACCCTGACTCCCAACCCAAACCAACCCCAGCCCAAACCAACTAACCAACCAAATACAGAAGAGAGAGAAAGGCACTCCAAGAGCTGATGTTGACCAGAGAGCTGGGAAAGGCCAGAGGGCAAAGGTCCCGGTGTGAGAGCTTCTATTCATCATCCAGTACCTGCCCTTATGCATTCTGTGACCTTGGGGCCTGTGCCCCCTTTGCCCTGCACAAGGTTTGCTGCATGTAACAGGAGGTCACAGGGGTTTCCAGCCTTCCTCTGCCACCAGTTTCTTTACTATGCCAATCTTGATGCCTCTGGAACCTCCCTTTCCACTGGGCTAGTTTTAGTAGGTTTCTTACCACTCATTCCATCTATACCTTACATTGATAAATCGCTGATGATAGTCAACAAACAAGGTGGGTGACAAAACACACTTATTCAAAGAATTTTCAGTTGGGCACTCTTGCCGGAAAGCCTTCTCTACGAACATCCCTACCTACAGATGCATCCCTACCTACAGACATATCTCTGCCTACAGATGCATCTGTACCTACAGACAAACATCCCTACCTACAGACAGCCCTACCTACAGACAAACATCCCTACCTACAGACAGTCCTACCTACAGACAGCCCTACCTACAGACAGCCCTACCTACAGACAAACATCCCTACCTACGGACAGCCCTACGAACATCTTTCTGTCACTTCTCCCAGCTCCTATTTTCCCAGCACTGGGCCTGCAAAACTAAGATGTTATTTGTTTGTAAGTAAAAGTTCCCAAGGGAAGATTTTATCTTACACACACACACATACACACACACACAAAGACAGGGTTTCATTATGTGCTACTGCTTGGCGTCTAACTCACTATGTAGACCAGGCTGATCTTGAACTCACAGAAATCTGCCTGGTGGGATTTAATCTGTGGGGGATTAAAAGCTGTGGGCTGCCATGCCTAAGTTTTTTTCTAATATAAGAGTTACTACGTCTGATTTCAAATAAGAGTCTCTATTCCTTGTTAGAACATTCAGCCATCAGTAAATACAAAGATATCCTCTTTACTTGTGTAAGTCACTAACCAAGCTGGACAGACAGCTTTGCGAATTCACACAGCCTGTCATGGACATGTAGTCACTGGAAAGACAACTGTTAGCATGTAAGAATCTAAACCAGGCAGATTTTAACATATATTTTTTTTATTAAATATGTAAAAAGATCAACGCAAGTCAAGTTATTCACATATTCAGAGACAAAAAACTATCCTACCATGCGACAATGGGTGGATGATGTGAAATGAATGTGATACATCTGAGTAAGACTTCTCATCTGTTATGTCATTACTTATCTATATTTATAATTAACGATACATATGTTTACATTCCTTTCAGTTTACATTTAATATATAACAAAAGCTTTATGGTGTACTATTTAGTAAAAGTAATCTGAATGCATATTAAACCTTAACGGAATAATGGAAATACTCACCAGGGAGGGGAGGGAAGCTTGGTTCCCTTCTGGAGTTTGCTTCTCTCAGTTCAACAGGGTGTTTAAAATAATTTTTCCTGCTTCTTTGCTTAGAATGAACATGAACTTTCTCTCTGTTCCCTGCTTCAGTCACTTCCAATCTGACAGTGGCGATGGAGATGCTATAACCAGCCGACAGTGGGTGGGTAGGGGGCTAAGGAAAAACACTTCCTGAGAGGGAGGGGTAGGGCACACATCCTGGGATGCTTCTGGACCCAGCATGATGTCATATGACTTGGATGGGGCTTATAGGAATGTGTGTCCTGAATGTCAATAAAGGAGGATGGAGTCCCACCACCCACAGGTAGTGGGTGCCTAGAAGCAGGGGCTGCGGCTCAAGAATGACTTGGAAACAGCTGTGAAGGATTCCCCAAAGCATTCATGGCCTCAAGTGGGACACAGTGCTACAGATGTTTAAGACGGGCACAGGGAGAGGAACGTACAGCTCTTCTCTGGATGGATGGTGTGGCCCAAGCTGTTAGAAGGAGAACAGAGCAAGCTACCAGAGGTTTCTTTGCAAGCTGACATGTGGCCAGTGTGTCTCCAGCTAAATAGGCTGTGGAGGTGGAGAGGAACAGTACTTCCAGCAAGAGGAATCATCAGCGAGCCTACATGAGCTCAACAGTATCAAGAGGCTTGGGAGAAGACAGGGTCCTGACTCCCTGTACTCATTCACAGGAATGTGGCTGTGAACCACTTGGCCCTGGGTTTTACTGAGATGTCCAGGGCAGGTAAAGAATTGCTAGGAGCCGCTCAAGTATCTGTGAGTAGCTGTTTAGTGTGCCTCTTTATAAGAACTATTAAAAAAACAAAGTGAGAACAACAGGTCGGGGGGCAACATACCACTAAGCCTGATGCTGTATACAGCATAGCCACTACCTGTAACCAGGCATGGGAGGACGTCACTGCGGGGACACAGGCTTTCTAGCCTCAGAGAGATGAGCTGCCTCTGCCGGCTGAGCGAGCAGGAGAGAGAAGAAAGGGACACCGAGCACCATGGAACATCTGTCCAGTTCTGCACAGTGTGTTGTACTCAAAAGTACAAGCCATCTTTTCCACATAGAACTCAATAAATACAACTTTGCTGCAAAAGATTTATTTTGGAAAGACTTCTCTTGGTGAAAAGCTTCGATGCTAGAACTTCGGATCAGTATTTCATCAATTAATAAAGAAATTTCAAAGCTTTATGATGCATAATTCAGAAATTTATTTTGAGCTTTTCGGTTAAGTGGAAAGTGGGGTGGGCACATTTATTTATTTTTGTTGTACCTGCTAATTAAATAACAAGTGACAGTAAACCTAATGTTCAAATCAAATGAAATGAAAGGTCTAGGAAGAGAAATCATCTGACAAAAAGGGTGGGGAGAAGAGGCAAAGATTTGGAAAGAGACTAAGAAAATGTGCAAATATTAGTTAAAAAACAAGGAATGCTTTAAATTCATCAATGTTTCCTGTTTATGAATTGCCACAGTTTAGCAAATGTCAATGACACGGAGGGTCCTTGTGTTGCTGAGGGGATCCCTTATTCTGGGAGTCATGGGTGTTTCTTCCAGAACACATTTCTCCCTTACAACTGTACTATCAGAATCATGCTTCTCCCTTACAACTGTGCGATCAACTGGGTCTTTACTCCCAGCCTTGCACCAGCATGGCAACCCAGAATCCTGGGGCCATGGCTGCAATCCCGACCTAGAACCCTGGGGTCATAGCCGCAATCCTGGACCCAGAACCCTGGGGCCATGGCCGCAATCCCGACCTAGAACCCTGGGGCCATGGCCGCAATCCTGGACCCAGAACCCTGGGGCCATGGCCGCAATCCCGACCTAGAACCCTGGGGCCATGGCCGCAATCCCGACCTAGAACCCTGGGGCCATAGCCGCAATCCTGGACCCAGAACCCTGGGGCCATGGCTGCATGCTCTGAAGTTACTCTTTAGTAGGAATCCCTTATCATAACTGGCAGGACTTGGGTTGGAACCCATAGAAGGAGAAAGAGGGGTAGGGTGGAGGACTTGTGCCTTCTGAGACCCCCTTTGCACTGCAGGTTACTGATGACATCATCTTGGGGAGAAGGGCTGCCCACTGAAGAGGACCCTGAGAAAGAAAATAACAGGGGAACCTGGGAAGGGAGGGAGGGCAGGGCACAGGGGTTGAGGGCAAAGCTGAGATGGTGTTTTCCTTGAGTGAAGCCTTTGAAAACTAACAACTGTGTGGTTCTCTAACACGTGGCTCTATCAACACTGCTGGGCCCTGAAGTCCTAGTTTCGAATCCATTTTTTTTTCCCTTCAGTGTTGTGAGTAAAGGGAGAAACAGTGTTTCCCCTCACGACACAAGCTACTGTCATATGGCTTTCATATCAAGTATCTGTTTCCCTTTGTTCCAATTAGTTATCTGACCAAATGATTGGAGGTTAGACTTGCAAACATCAAAGCACCACAGACGCATGTGACAGTGACACAGGGTTGAGAAATGCCAATATAAATACCATATATCAAATTACCATTGTTTCACACCAGGATAAAAAGGGGTGATGGTGGTGGTGGCAGTGGTGGTGGTGGTGGTGGTGGTGGTGGTGGTGATGGTGGTGGTGGTGGGGTGGGGAAAGAGTTGTTCTGGAAAGAAATGAGGGAAAGAGCAGACCCAATCTCAAGCAGCCAAGTGGGGAAGGTGAAGGTACCAAGCCTACAGTCTGGCAGGCAGTGACCTGAATGGCCATCTGTCAATGCATCTTGGCGAAGGAAATAGAACCAAACGCAGTGGCTGGTGGGTGCAACAGTGCGTCATCGATGGTAACGGCAGGTTGGGAACGGCTGGTTTCTACTGAGCTTGAGGCCACACATGTTCCAATTCTCCAGAAGAAAAGTCCCCACACACAATGGAAGTGTCAAGAGTGGCTGAGACAGCTCAGTATTCCTCTTGCTGCTGGGGCTGCTGGTCATGGGCCGTTCCAATTCTCCAGAAGAAAAGTCCCCACACACAATGGAAGTGTCAAGAGCGGCTGAGACAGCTCAGTATTCCTCTTGCTGCTGGGGCTGCTGGTCATGGGCTTGCTCCTCTGCCTCAGGCTCTTCTGTTTGGCCCTCCTGTGGGGGAGGGGAGAAGGTTCAGCTAAGATTTACTATATCAGGCCTAATATCACAGAACATGGTGCCACCAGGCTCCAGAGAGCACCAGGTGCTGGCACAACTTGCAATGGAACTGTTTTCAGCTTCCAGCCGTTAACACATTCACAGGGACACATTTGCATTCCTGTGCCATCAAAGAACCATTCTGCAAAGTGCAACCACAAGGCTTTGAGGACCCATCTTTTCCTCCAACTGTTTTGCAAGGGGATCGTCACAGAACACATTCTATACTTTCATAACCTTGGTAAAAAACATCAGCCAAACACAGTGACTCCAGAGCCTCATGATAACCACAAACGAGCCAGCTAAGACCTAAAACAAGAACCCCCTTTCTGTGATGAGTGGAATGGTTGCCCCTCCCTAACATCCCAAGATGCACTGCTTTGGATTCACTTCCTGTGCCCTGGACACTGCCATCTCTCATGCCTGGTCATGTCTTCTGGAAACACTGTTTTCTTATAACCTAATGCCAATCTGCAGTAGACCTCAGAGAAGCAACTTGTTACTTCTGAGGGGCAAGGAAGGAGCAACAGGCACGTTTCATGGGCTGCCCTAGGCAAAGAGGTCCCTCTGGGCCCAGAGCCCAGGAGAACTCAAGGATCAACCTGCCATGTGTTTAGGGTGCTGAGGTGCTACCTGCTTACCTCCTGCTCACTGACTGATAGGGGCAGGGTTCCTTTCTTTGGCTCCACATGTCACTGAAGTGTATCACAGGCATCAACCTAGCCTTAGTTACAAAGCCTTTTGTTTTGATCCCACAAAGAATAATGACCTCTTTACCACACAAGCAGGAGTGAGGCGGATCAATAGTTCCTTACTGCCCCCCAGGAAGGGCACGGGGCTTCAAGGTGCAGTGTGGTGCATGGACCAGCACAGTCAGAAGGGTTCAGGTCTGGCATACTTGGCAAACTGATTCCTGGCCTGCCAAGCCCATGTCCTTCCTACCTGGCCCCTATTTCCTGTAGGCCAAGGCAAACCTGTCAAGGTTTGAGTTCAGATAGGACACCACCATCTCCTGAGCCAGACCATGTCTTTCCCTCTCTTTTGCAGCACAGTGTTATTCTTCTGTTAAAAACTCACTTGGGGGCTGGGAATATAGCTTCTTTGGCATAAGGCCCTAGGTTAGATCCCCAGCATCGCAAAAATAAACAAATGAAAAACCAAATAAACCAACAAAACATCAACATCAAGCCCCCCGCCCGCCCCCAAACATAACCTCACTTGGAATCTTGCCTGTTTGGAACCATTTGGCCATATGTATCGGATCCTGAGGCCAGTGAGACAGGGGGAACACCTTGTTCAATCCATACTACAGTATTCAACATATGTCAAAAAGAGATCAGGCTCAAGGATGGATGACCAAGGCTATCAACCAAGGCTGTGTGGCATTTTCTCAGAGAAAGTATAATGTTGGGGTTATATGCATGAACTTTGGGGTTCACATATCAGCTCTGTAATCTACAAGCTGTGAGACTTTGGGCTTGTAATGTAACTGGTCTGTAGCTCAGTTTTTTTTAATCTGCAACGTGAGACAATAATGTAGAGAGTTTATGGTATGTTTGACTGATCAAGTCATCAATGGATTCATTGCGCCCAACAGAGAAGTCAATGAGTTAAAACTGGTAAATGCCTAGATGGATGTTTTTCATCTAGTAAATGCAAGTGTGAGCTGTGATTATGATTTCTTAGTGGAAGAGCTCTCGAATGTATTTCAGAACTGCCAATAATTAAGAGAAAGCCAAAAGGAGAAAATGACATTGGAGACCCGAGACTGCCTCTAACTGGCTCCCAGGCAACGGCACAGTATTTGGTAAATGTGAGCTCTGAGGGCGTCTACCACCACACACTGTTGTCACCTCCTAGGACTCCATCTTTGGAAGCTGAAGGCTCAGTATCTTATTCTCTCTCTTGTTTTTCTGATCCTCACACTCTCAGCCTCTAACTGCAGACGTTCTTTGACTTCAGGGAACAGAGTCCTGAGCCCACAGCATCTAATGGTCTCCAGGTGCCAGGCACTCTGCCAGCTGCTTGGCGTGGACGATAACAGTCCTCTCAGCTTAAGAAATCAGGGCCTCAGCTGACAGTGGCACTGCCACAGGGAGTTACATGCTGTGGCAGAATAGGCCAGGAAGTGGGTGCTGGCCTCTAGAGCAAGTACTCTCCTGTCCTGAGGAGTGAGGGACTGCTGGAGGGAAAGTGCACAGAAGCGTGGTCTGCTGGCCTTAGGAAAGCACTGCTTCCCGAAGCCTCTGTCCCTGCTCTTGACCCCACGTGAACGCCCTCTGGCTCCGCACCTTTTACTCTTACTTCTGTCAGAGAGCACACTGGGTCCTGTCTGTGTGCATCCTACTGAGTGGGCACAGGTCTCCTCTCCAGCTAGGCTCGACCTCCACTGCACTGGGTGCTGTTCTGCGTGGCGCTAACTCTCCAGTCCACCCCTGCGGGCTTCGTGTCGTACCAATCCGCTCTCGGCCGGTCTGGGGCACGCTTTCCCTACAGAACTGTGTTTGTATGCGAGACTGCTGAAAGGAAAGTCTCAGGTGTGAGGATGTTTTCCGCTTTACAGAGGATCCCAACACCGTCGGGACGTAGGTGTGGGACAGCAGCGTTAACCCTGAACCTGCAGTGGGAACACCGAGCGCCGGTGGGTGACTGCCGGCAGGAACAAGCTGTGGGACCACATTCCTGCCACGAGCCGGCTCCTCCCAGGACCTCACCGAACAAGGAGGTGGTTCTGTGGTCTCTGGCGGGCCAACGGCTCCCCAGACACACTGAAGAAGTGCCAGCGGTGGTGCCGTCCCCCTCAGACGTGCAGCTCTCCAGAGCACGCCTACTGGGAAGCCTGGCACGAACCGCAAACATACCAACTTATCAGCGGTTTTGCTAATCCTTGGGAACAAGCTTATTCCGAGAGTTCCCAGCCCTCACAGTGCCATCACAGGTTCCAATGAAAAAATGTGAAAAACAACCCTGTAACTTTTGCTTAAGTGTCATGGACTAAAGTCACACAGGAAAGGAGGCCAGGCCACACCTATGCCGAACAGGAGACTGATGCATTGGAACTTAATTCTTATATCTCCATGTCAACTCAATGTATATTTGTAAATGGTTGGCTGTGTTGTCATTCTTTATTTTACTATAATTGTTAGTAGGGGAGGCAAGTGGGGAAATAGTGCCTTGGATCTGTGCCATTAGGAAAATGAAGTCAAAGATGGGGGTGGTCACGAGAAGCTTGTTTCTGCTTCTGGATGCCAACGGGCCACCTGGCCTCATCCTCAAGCTGATGTTCCTGCTGCTGGATGCCGACGGGCCACCCGGCCTCATCCCCATTGAGTGGGCTGTTCTCTCCTCTCTGGTCTTGGCTCGGTAACTGCTGATCTTCCCGGTCCCCGTTCGACACGCAACAGGAACGCCAGCTTGACGGTGATGCCTGCTAGCTCTCCAGCCTGTCTCTATGTGCTCCCCCCACACATTTATGTTTCTGCTATCACATTTCTCACAGTCTGCTACAGCTCCCAGTCAGGTGTGTCCCCAGCTGTCTCCCTCCCCAGGTCCTCAGTATTTTTTTTTTAAAATTATTATTTTTAACTTTTATTTTATGTGTATGTGTGTAATTGCCTGCATGTAGGTAAGTGCACCTGTGTCGTGCAATGCCCGCGGAGGTCAGAAGAGGCTGTCAGATCCCCTGGAACTGGAGTAGTTACGGACAGTTGTCAGCTGCCATGTGGGTGCTGGGATTCGAATGCGGGTCTTCTGTAAGAACAACCAGTGTTCTTAACCGCTGAACCATCTCTCCAGCCCCAGTACTCAGTATTTGGTCCACCATGGTGCAGAAATTTCTGTGTCAGAAATACAGCCTGTATCCAAAACGTGTTGAGGAGAAAGTCCTTAAGTCATTTTAACAATGGCTTCCACGACAGTCAGGACCTCAGAGACCGAATAATTCTTTATAAGTTATATACCTCTGCAGACAGACTCTCTGAGGAAGCAGGCAACCAGTGACGCCAACACACCTGCCACCCAGTCACACACGAAGGGGAAAGAGGTGAAAATGATGAAGAGATGCTCTGCGTGGCTGGCTGGAAATCAGTCTGGAAACTTCCACTAGGCTTCTATACATCAAAATTGAACAACCTGTAGATGGTCCCTACTCCAAGTTGGAGTTTCCCATCTTCTAAACATCATATTCTGGGACTGTTTGACTATAAGGACCAGGGGTGAGTCACCATCAAAATAAAGTGCCAAGACATCACATGGGGGGAGAAACCCCCTGCAAATACCCCTCCCTGGAAAGTCAAGCCATCTTCATACAGTTTAAATGGACTGTACACATGGCAATCTAGCCTTTGATTCTTCAACCCATCTCCCATCTCCAGGAGGGCTCTGGGCCACCCAGCTAGCCCGCCGTCTCTGTCTCTCAGATTCACGCCCAGAGCTTCAAAGTACTGATATTTCTTCCTGGACTCAATGTACACCAGACCTGAATGGGAGTGTAGACTGGCCTGGACACAGGACACAGCATCAAACAAGCACGGTGGGGCAAGAGGAGGCTAGGAGAGCACAGATGGGAGTGCGTGCTGGTGCAGCCCCTGAGCACAGGTTTCTAAAGATGCCCGTGAAGGTAGCAGCTTTCTTAGGCTTAGGCTTTAGCTTGGTGCTAGCTGTGCTTCAGGAAGGTTGCCACAGAAACAGGACTCATCACCCTTCAAGTCTCTGAGGTATCTTGGTTGACTCCTAGAGCCTCTAGCAGGGAAGCAGAATGAGGGTAGGCTGCTCCTGAGTCCCTCCATACCCATTTTGGTAGGTGGGGGGGGGCAGAGGGAGGGAGGGAGGGAGGGGCTGAGAGAGAGAGAGAGAGAGAGGAGGCTGCATGTGTGTGCATGTGCACAGCATGGCATACAAACCCACCCAGCTCGGTGTGTACACAGAAGCTTTCCCTCTTATTGCAGAAACCAAGGTCTGGGAGCGTGGTGCCAGGACCCGCCTTGCTCTACGCAAGGAGAGCTGAGAGACTGTAGATCAAATGCCTTACTCTCCATGGGAATTGCACTGTAGCCTGATGTGCCTCTTGGGTACTCCAGACACAAAAATCACAATGCTGGAATTGGAAAACTTAAGCCAGCAACTAAATTTTAAGGTGTTGTTAGAGTAATACAGAGTTAAAATCTATTTTCCCTTTTGGATTCTGTTCGATTACTCTTTCTTCTTTGAGATAGTTTAGCACACACTTAAATAGGTTTACAAATGTCTCTACTCCTTACTACAATTCTCCTGCTGATAGCCCAAGGGATGAGGGTATTGCTCAGTGCTAGAGCATGTTTCTAGCATGCATGAGTTCAATTCCTGGTACCAAAAGCTCCACAAAAAGCAGACATACACACATACACACACACAGACACACATATAGACACACAGACACATACACAGACATACACACACACAGACATACACAAACACACAGACACACAGGCATACACACAGACACACATACAGACATACAGACACACACAGACACATACACAGGCATACACACAGACACACACACAGATACACATACACAGACACATACACAGGCATACACACAGACACAGACACACACACACATACACATACACACGTGCATGCATGCACACGCAGCTCAAGCAAGATCTTGGGATTCAGATTCTAGCTGCTCACAACTAAGGCAGGGTATTCACTGATCCTGTTTATGGTCAGTTTCCCCTCATCTGTAAAACAGGATGACACCAAAATACCTGTTAAGATTCTCAAGAGAATCAAAGAACTAAAATACGTAAAGCCCCCAGGCCCCATCAGTGTCTGAGAACAGAATCTAATAAGCCCATTCATTCTTAGTGACCGGTGAAGCTTTACACGAGTGCTCCTGGGCCGTCTGCACTTCAATGATGTCCACAGTGGGAGTGGCTCTGTGGCTCCAGCAGGCAGCAGGTGCACTGGGGTGTGGAGGTGGCGATGGCAGAACAAAGCTGTGTGGACACCAGGAAGGACCCCCTGGAGGACACCAAAGCTCCTGCCTTGGGCTGCCCTGCCTATCCTCAGCCAGAAATTCAGTGGCCTGTGACCACTCCGCCCAAAGAGCTCTCCAGGAAGTGCTTGGCACCTAGGTCTCTGGGACCCGCTCTCACTCTGAATTGGTTTTCTCTCCTGCCACAAGAGCCTGGCTGGGAAGATCCAAGCCTGCATGCTGGCCTTGCCCCAGTGAGCAGCATGACCACAGACACTGCCCGCCCCTCCCCTGCACTCCTGGAATGCACAGTGCTCATCTGGTGTCACTGTGACGAATGTATGCTTGACAGACCACATACGGAACATTAGGTACACCCACTGGCCGCAGGCACACTACAAATCAGCCTCTATGCTCAGAACCACATTCTGTGACATCATCATGGCCTCCAGGACTTAACTAGGCAGAGTCTCAAAAAAATCTGCATTCTGGGCTACAGTAACCAAGAAAGCAGCAGTGAAATCAAGTGTCCCTAAATCCGGATGCAGCTCCTTACAGCTGAGGACAGTTTCCTTGCTGGAATTTTAAGCCACATGTGAAATAAACATCTGCCTGGCATGCTGCTGAACTAAGACAAAGCAAACTGGCTGGTGGCTCACCATAGTCCATGGAAACGCTAACACTCGTGATTCCCACAGCACCCTCTGAGCATCCACAGGCCTCCAGGTCAGAGGGCCAAACACTTTACCAGCTTCCACCCAGCCCTGGCCTCTCGCTTTCCACAGCTCAGGGCTGCAGAGGGGAAGTTCCCACAGGGCTCTCACTTCTGCCTCTGGGGGCCAGACAGACCTTCACCCTCAGACACAGGCGGATGTCGGCGACTCACCAAGGTTGCTACCATTCATCTTGTCCTTCACATCCTTGGTCCAGAACATTCTTCCCTGCTCCTAATGTCAACGTTTCCCTCTCCTCCTCCTCCTCTCCCTTTTACCCCTTTTCTCCCCTCCCTCCTCTCTTCCTGTTTGGTTTTTTGAGATAGGGTCTCATGTAGCCCAGATGGCTTTGAATCCATTATGCAGCTAAGACTGCCTTGAACTGCTGACCCTCATGCCTCCTCCACCTCCCAAGTGCCAGGACTATAGGTGTGCACCACCACGCCCAGCACATGTGCTTTTCATCACCGCCACAAAGCCACATCCTGGGCCCCCTTCAGCACACTTGCTCATGAGCAGCAACCCTGGTGGCATCCCCACAAAGAAGTATTTTCAACGAAGCTCTGCCCCATAGTTCTGGTCTGTCCTGGCAATGAGTGACCTAGGCAACTGGCTGTGAAGTAAATATAGATAGTTGTGGGGCTCATGAGGGGAGGAGATGTATCTTGTTTTCTCATTTAACTCTGCTTGGACCGTTCATGAAGATTTTCCTGTAAGTTCTCAATGCTCAGAGACGAAAACCTCCTGAAGTCTGCTGTGTGTTGTCAGCTCACATCCCCACCTCCACTTATGGATGCATGTTCTCTAGGCGTGGAAGAACGCAGCTTGATGACATGCATACCTAGTCTCTGGGTATCAGCAAGCGTGCCAGATGGACTACGACACTCATCAAAGCCCCAGGGAAGCATCCGAGGCACATGGATGTGCTGCCCTCGGACCAAGAGTTGCTTAGGACTGGGGAGCTGAGGGCTGTGCACACCCACCTGTTCCTCCGAAGCGTAGAGCACGTCCATTAGTCGCTGCACGAGGTCCTCATTCTCCTGCCCGTGCTCTTGGCAGAGCAGTTCAATCTCTCTCAGCTTCCCGAAGTAGAAATCCCTCTCCTTCTCCACACCTTCTAGGGCAAGTTTTAATGAGTGTACCTGCAGAGTGAGGGCAGAGAAGGAAACCCCACACAAGTCAGTGTATGAGGACCTAGAAAGCCAGACACAGAAATCACTGAAGTTCAAGTCTGAGAGAAGCAACATCATCTCAGCTTCAGCCTAGGCCAAAGGGTCCAAACCCAGGAGCACATGGAATGTTTGTCACCCAGTCAGGGTGATCCATCTACTTGCACAACTATGTACGGGCCAGGGAAGCTGTTCCTCTCTTGATAACATGGGATGGACCACATCTTTTTTCCTAACTTGTTGTTATGATATGATGTCTGTGTCTCCCCCAAATTTGTATGTTGAAATCCTACACTGTGATGGTATCAGGAGGCAGGTGACTGACTGACACCTCCTGTTGGGAGGTGACTGGATCATGAGGGTGGGGCCCTCATGAAGGATTTGTGCCCTTAGGAAAGAGTCCCAGGGATCCCACCATCTCAGCACAAGAAGACACCCTGAGAGGAACGGGCCCTCATCAGACAGTGAGTCCACTGATGCCCTGACCTTGGCGCTCACTGCCTCGAGTGGTAAGAAATGAATTTCTGTTGTTTCAGTTAGGGACATTTTGTTACAGAATCCCAACCTGACTCACGTACTTACTCAAGATCTACAGGGAGATTAAGTGTGATTTCTTAGTGAGGCTTTCTTCAGATCACTTGTATTAAAAGATACTCTTACTTGGGATTCCTTTAGCTATTGAATCAGAGGTGGATTTAGGGACCTCTAGGATTTTTTTTTCTACCCCAGGGGTTATGTAGTGCAAGTGATAGGCCAGAACCAATCAAAGCAGGGCCACAACACTGGCATCCGGGGCTGGGTCAGTCCTGAAGTGGGTGTGAGGAGACCTGCTGTCAATCTCAGGCTGGAGGTTCTGGTATGGACAACAGCAACATGCGGGTCCCCAAGAACTCCCCTTCTGTCGTACTTTGTTCATTTACATTTATGCAAAGATTCCAAACTGTGGGTCATGACCCCACACTGGGCTGCACAACTGAATGTGTGTGTGTGTAAAATTCGGCAACAGTCCAAGTTTCTGATGTTCAGAAATTAAATTCAAGAGCACTGGGGTCTGAGGCGTTGCTGGCAGCACCTGCCTGGGTCGACCTTGCACTGCAGATCTGTGACGTGCACTTCTCACGCTGCACGCCAACACACACTGCTGAAATACCTCCTCAGACCTGAGACTTGCAGGTTATGAATGGAGGCGCTTTTGCATACATACTGCTTTAACAGAAGCAGAATGGCTTGTTTACAGAAAACAAAGACTTTTAACATTTCCTCTGTCATTCTCAGTACACAAGTAAGTACCAGATTAGTAAACCCGGTGGGGGGGGGGTTGCATTGTGTTAGAGGAAGAAGTAGTCCTCATTAGTATGTAAACTTGCTTTTGTCTTTAACAAATGGCAAATTATATGTACACCACCAAATACATTTTTATTCTGAGACAGGTTTCACTATGTAGTCCTGGCTGGCCTGGAAGGCAGCATGCTGGGATTAAAGGTGTGCACCACCATACTTGGCTCCAATAAATTGATTTAAAATAAAATTTCTTTATGGTTTTCTGTCAGTAAATTAGATTTCTGTATCTCTTTTACATTTCTGTATGCCAGGGGGTCACATAAAATTTTTAGGGAGAAAAGGGTTATGAACGGAAAAAGTTTAAGAAACCCTGATGTAACATGTTTATTGTTTGGAAATAAATCCATTCTCATGGTTTTCCTTAGGTGAAGTCTGCTTTTCAATATAGTTAAAAAAAAAATCACCCTTTAACAGCATTAAAAAATTACATTTGAAAAATGTTATTTAAAGCAAAATCTCTTTAAAAATAGTTTTGATTCTGGGGCTGGAGAGATGATGGCTCAGTGGTTAGGAGCAATGGCTGCTCTTGCAGATGACCCAGGTTAGGTTCCCAGCACCCACATGGTGGCTAAGAACCATCCATAACTCCGGTTCTAAGGGATCTGATGCCTTCTTCTGGCATCCATGGGTACTGCACAACACAGAAGCACTTAGATACATGCAGGCAATACGCTCATACACATAAAATAAAAATAAATATTTTTCATTCTTTGAGAATTTCATACAATGTATTTTGATGATACTCCTCTTTTCAATAATCTTGGCCTTTGCAATGCTCTCTGGAATTACTGGCTCATTCACACACAGTGGCACACACCACCATCCTTTCACCCTGCACCTGACTATCCTGGAAGCCTCAGGAATTGGGCCGCTTGGCATTGACCTCACAGATACCCTCATGTAGCTCCTTACAAAGGTGTGTGGGTTTAGTTTGTTAACTCTAAATTCTTGTTCCTGTTAAGACTGGATATTTGTGAAAACACAAAGCAACCAGCCTGAACTTCAGGGGAAAGAAAGCCCCCTAATTCTAGATCTTCCTGCTTCAGGGAAAGAAACCCCATCCCTGAGCTTAGCCACCAAATCCCTGTCAACCCTGTACTGGTGCTATGATCTGTGGCTCTTTGGTTACATGCACCCCCCAGTTATCAGCTCTCCGAAACCAAGCAAGCGCATTGCGTGACTGTTCAACAGGAACAACTTGGGGGAGATTTACTTTGGCTCACAGTTCAGGGGTTAGAGCCCATCATGGTGGGGAAGGTACAGTATAGGGCTTGGCTTGTGGCGACAGGAGCCAGTTATTGCCAGCAGGAGCTGCTTGTTACATGGCACCAATAGGGAAGCAGAAAGTCAGGCTGGAAGTGGGGCTGAGCTGTACTCCTTAAGGCCTACCACATTTTGCACCCCACTTCCTCCAGCTGGACCCTAACTCCTAGGTTCCACAACCTTTTGATGCAGCAGCACCAGTTGGGGACCAAGTATTATGTATGACATGTGAGTTTGGAGGCCAGGATATCAACCTTCAAACCATAACAGACACAGTTGCCTTACTGAAACCCAGGTCCAGTGGCCTGGGCTTTGCTTTACATGATGCATTGAGGCTTTTGTGGAAATATTCAGCCTGAGCTGGGCTTGGCTGGAATCCTGATGTGTTAGGGAAGATGTGCTGACCTAGCAACATCTCCTAGTAAAAACTGACAGCAGTCAGGCATGGCAGGCACACCTGTAATCCTGGTAACTCAGGAGACAGAGGGAGGGTGAGCTCTGTGAGTTCAAGGCCAGTCTGTGCTACTAGGCAGAAGAAAGCCTGACATTCACTACGTTAAATGACTGAACGTTGGCTGGCAATGAAGGTCCATCAGCATGGACCCACTAGGGAAACTGATGCCGGTCTCTTCCTCACATGTCACAGTGGATGTGAATGACAGAGGAGGTATGGAGAGGGACCCTGGAAAGTCAGGTTCAAAGGCCCCAGGGCAGGTTTCCCTTCACAATTTTCCAAACTCTTTCCAGGAGTGTCCACAGACTGCAGGTCCTCCCAGAGCCCACTGTCCCGAGCAGATCCTTTAACAGCAGTGATTCCAGTCTGTTTCCTGTACATTTCATGTACACTGCCTCCTCCCCAGCTTTTGGTTCATTTCTATCAATGGAGTGGCCTAGCCCAGAGCTGCTTTTGTAACACATCGTGGGAGAATGCCTGAATGAAAACGCAGGGCCAAGTGAATGAAAATTCTCCAAATTTATGGCACTTGTCACTTTCTGTTACCACCATAATTCATGCTTCTACCTAGGCATTTGCTTCTTGTCCCTGTGACCTCAGTTCTAACACTGGGACATCTGAATGGCCACCCACCTGCCTCAGGGTCCTCCTGAAAGGCTTCAAGGATAGACACATGGAGGGAGCAATCCCAGGCTACCAGGTAAACACATGGAGCAAGAGCTCAGTAAACATGTGCTCAGCGGAGGCCTTCCAGTTAGGGTGTGGCCACCGGATTCCCCCTAGGGTCAGACAGAGAACAGGAGGGGAGAGAGGCCTGAAGAGGTACTGAAGGAAGGACATCAGGTGGATTGGTCCCCTCTCTAGAGCGTCGTTATAGATGGCAGGATAGTTGGGCCAAGGGGGATGGAGACGCTTTGTGTGATCTGAGCTGATGGGAACTTAGTACTGGCCCCAAGGAGAGCATGAGGGTTGGCTAAGTCAAGGCTCTAGGGGACAGGGGGCAGGCAACTAAGGACCTGGAGGTTTCCATGTGGTTGGAATTGGGAATGGAAAGGTGGAAACCAGGGTGGGGTGGAAGAAGGCAGGGAGGAGGGGAGGCACGAAGAACATGTGTTGCTGATGATATCGGAAGATCTGAGTTGCTTAGGGAAAAAGTGGCATAAATCCACAGCATTGTGAACCTAAGGCTTTATTCTCCCCAGGGCCACCCAGACATGCTGGAGTCAGAGTCTCCTGGCCTGAGGCTCGTTACTGCTGTCCTCACTGCCTTTCATCTGAGCAGAAGTCATCACTGAAAACTCTCTGGCCGTTGACAGAAGGCCAGTAGGTAATTAGAGCACTCCAGCTTTCTAATCAAAGTGTTACCCACCAGTGACTTAAGGTTTTACCTAAGGCTTTAAAGTGATCAGAATTGCAAAGAGCCACCCCAGTTAAGCAGCTGTCTGCTTTTTCAACTGGATTCTTGACCGAAAATACACAATTATCTCAAAAATCTGTTTCCAGACTCTTGCCTCATCAGGTAGAAGATTAATCACTAGGGCAGGCCCGATCAGTGGCTGGGTACACAGCCTGAGGATCTGCAGTCAAGTCCCTTCACAATGGCCAAGGGGCCTGTGAGACTCCTGTGTACTGGGGAAGGTGGGTGGCTTCTGCAGTGGGCGTTTTTGTTTCATTCGTTGTAAACTATGTATAATCTTAGGCAAAATTAGCTACTGCTAGTTGGAAAGCATACGGATGCTTTTGGATCAAACCCAGAGCCTCCGGCATGCAAAGGTGCTTTACCACAGAGCCACATCCCCAGCTCCATACCTAAAGTTTTACATTAGATAGTTCAATGGTGGAGCTAGATTTGCTGTAATTGTGAGATGCTGTTAGATCAGAAGGAAATTTCTCCTTAAACACAGCTGCTGCCTTTCAGGTCCCCAAGCACTGGGCTTAGTGCTCCTGGGTGTCCCACTTCTGCGACTGTAGGGAGGGCTGTTTTTTTTAAACTTTAGAAATAATCTCTGGTGTAAGGGAGGGGCAGTGTATCCATCTTGCTACCATTACGTTACCAGCATTAAATACAGTATCTAACATGTAACAGGCTCAAAACACAGCTGCTGAAGGAGGGAGGGAGAGGGAGCCAGGTAAACGGTCCTGTAGCCTTAACACTCTTCAGATGGCCAGAAGTGGACAGGCTCAGAGTTCAGGATGGTCATTGAGGAGTAGGGAGCTCAGAGGGTGGCCTGAAGCAGGCCATGTCATCTGCCCCATCTTAATGCACAGTGTCAAGCTTTGTGACTAACACTGCTGATTTTTCTTCCTGAACAATCTCTTGTTCTCATTGGCTGAAAACCACTGGCTCTGTCTTGCCTCCCGTTCCTCATCCCAGGCCGGCGGGGGTGTGGCCTCCTCACCCCTCACACACATCACTGCTCCCAGAGACATGTTCGGATGATGAGTTACCTGCTCATTAAGCTGTATGACCTGTGTTTCTAAATCTTTGTCCGATCTGGATGCTGAGCCGCTGGATGAAGCCCTTTTGGCAGATGAGGGACGAGAAGGTGTGGACCCCGGTTTAGATGCTGGACTTGATTTGGCTGCACCTAGAAGCAACCAGAATAACTTATAAGTATAGCCAATATGAAACATGATTTTTAGATATGTAGAAGATGCATGGTATAAAAGGAGCCTCCTAAAAACTGCACTACAGTCGGCACAAATGCACTATCCATTTTACCACCATTCTGTGTGACCAGCGCTAAGCACAGGCTCTGTCACAAAAACCAGGCTCAGCTACTAGCTGCTGAAAGAAAAGAGAGATGGAGAGGGAGCCAGCCCAATTCCAAAGGAGTCCCAACACTTTTTAGACTGGCCTGACCTGAGGGTAGAGGCTAGGCCAACCCACAGCATCCTGGGCAATGTGCTGAACTTTTGTGGAAACAGTTTCTTCTCAAGTAGAAGAGGTTACTGCAATTGTTTCTTCTCTCTCCAGAGCTAAGATAATAGCTACAATGAACCTTAAGAGGCTGAGGGTTGCAGAGATGGCTTGGTAGGCAAAGCATTTAATGTACAAACCCGAGAATCTGGGTTTGCATCCTGGAACCACGTAAAGGTGGATGCAGCACCTGTTTGTAATTCTGGGGCTTCTGCTATGAGATGGGAAGCAGAGAAAGGAGGGTCCCTAGAAACTCCCGGGGGCCAGTAGGCCTGGTGCACAGTGGCCAACAAGAGACCCTGACTCGAATGAGGTGGAAGGTGATAAAGGCGAAGGCGAGGACCAACACCCAAAGTTGTCCTCTGTCCTCCACCTGTGATACACACATGCCTGAAACCACAGACACGAACACAAAAGATTCAAAATGAAAAAGGGAGTCAGAGATGGCTCAGCACTTGCTGCTCTTGCAGAGGACCCTGCTTAGCACCTCAGGGGGACTAATGACCATCTCTAACAGCATTCCAAGAGATCTGATGCGATGCACATGTGATACAGAGATGTATATATGCACGCAAAACACTCATACACATAAAATCTTTAAAAATAAATAAGGGTCTTTGGTTCCTCAACTTATGACTGTACTTGAATTTCCAAGAGAAAAGGCCCTGTAAGAGGCTTGTACTTTAGAGGAAACGCTAACACAGATGCATGTATTTTCTCTTTCAACAAATGTCCTAGATTCAAGATTGAAGAAGCCCACGAGCAATGGGGTCTCCATGGCAACAAGTACCCCTGATGTCCAAATCTTGGTTTCTAAACGTCATTCTGCAAAAAAGGGGCTTGAGATGCTGCCGATGCCAGGGATGGGGCAGAGAAGGAACAGGATGAGCCTATGACAGCTTGTGGCAAAAACCAAAGATGGGGCCAAGGCAAAGGGCATAGGGGCCAGTGTGAAGGGGCTTCTGACCAGTCATACTGGGCAGTCTGCCTATCAGGAAGAATAATGGCTATAACTTATGTGATGCTTTGAGTACATAAAATCCATCAGTTCACGATGAGGTGGTGGGGAGAGAAGGGATATAAGGATCTCACAGAAGTGACAATCAGTAAATGTACAGGAAATGGCAGACCTAGAGGAAACACAAATGTGCAACATCCCTCAGGAAGCATGAACTCCAGATGCAGCTCAATGGTGGATGCCAAAACATTAGACAGGAAACTTTTAGGGAACAAGACACTGACATGTTACTTGCAAAGGAAGAAACCCTTTACACAAAGGGGAGTATGCCAAAACATTAGACACAGGAAACTTTTAGGACAAGACACTGACATGTTACTTGCAAAGGAAGAAACCCTTTACACAAAGGGGAGTTATGGGGTCAGCACCTTATACTAAGTGATCACTGAGTAATAACAACACACTGTGATTTCAGGTAGGACTTCACCTATGTGGCGCTCAGCCCACCATGGACTCACTGTCTACAACACAGCACAGACATGGGAGTGGCTTCCACAGCCCAACAGAAGTCACGAGGTACATGCAGGGGTGAAGAGCCTCTGGGCTGCTTCTGGGGCCGGCCCTTCTGCTTTGGTTTTGAACACAGTCCCAAGCAGAGGCAGCTCTGGTTTTCCTGTTTGCATAGGTGTCCCTCCTGTGTGTTCCCTTGACCCAATAAATTCTACACTATAGTCTCCCAGCCTCTGCCCTTCTAGAAGATTCTTGGAGGGCAGGGGACATGTCTTCTCGTGTCTGCATTACACAATGTTAGGCTAAATTCATTTGGTGAGGGAACCAATGTTTAGATAAATAGACAAATAAGCAGATAAAACATGTGGTTTCCAACTTTACAGCTTCCCACTTTTCTGGGTTCTGACAGATTAGGAAGAGACAGGGGATTACAAAGAAACCAACAGCTGCAAGTTTCAACCAATTCCCTAATTACAATGCAGCCAACAGGAAGACTGTAAAATTTATATTGCTGTCTTCAGGTGCCTGGAGTCATTAGTTACAGATGCCAGTCATACCTCTGAGACACACTGACAGTATTACAGCCTTGAAAACACACCCCTGTTAAACAAGGGGAAAGACTCTTCTTTAAAAGTAGAGGGAAAGGTCCAGTAGATCTGAATATGATTAAATTGGGAATGACTTAAAACAGTCTGAGTTCTGAAAAGAGAAGTCAGTGGGGATCTGGAAATCTAGAAATCTCACCTATGTGCAGAAAGTGCTAGGGAGCTCTCGTCTACTTATGATGGGCAAACTGCTACAAGGACCCTCCTCTCCATACAGAATCCTTCTAGAACCTTACTCCTACTTCCTATTGAGCAGCTTTAGTCAGCTGAACAGATTGTTGAGGAGCAGTCAGGGAACACAATGACCTGCCCGGAGCCATCTTAGCAGGCAGCCATCTAGCCCAGGGAAGCTGCTTTTACAAAATCAAGTCCTTCTAGACTTTTTTAAAAAAAATGCACAAGACATCATATTTTAATGAAAAGAAAGTCTAAAAGACTGCAAACAACAGCCAATGATCAGTGCTCCTTATTTAATAAATGCACATTAATTTAGTTCCTACCACAGCCACATACTGGAAGTCGCTCAAAGACTAAGATGCAGTCTAAGGTCTCTTCAGGTGCACAGTCTCCCAGGACCAACAGTTACCTGGGATTCCCCAGGTGTGACACCCTCTCTACCTTCTTGGGAGCAGGCCAGTGTTCTGGAACTCCACAATCACCCAGTGTGGACTGGGACGTTCTTCTGCATGTTAACACCCTCTCCCCCTGCTTCCTTTGGGTGTCTAACCATGTCCTTCATCTTGGACTGTCACACTCTCTGGAGGCCACAGTGCCCGGAATGCTTTCCTGAGCAGCCGCTGGCTGTACCAACTGCACTGGTGTGGTGATTCCTGAATGCCTGCTTCTTAATTTCTTCCTGTTTGCTCATTAGGAGGAACATCCTGATTATCATTGATTTCCTTGTGCTTTCCAAACAACCTAATCAGAATCGCAAAATCTTTCTCATTTGAAATACCAGATACCAATGACTTTCGATCTGCTCTTTTCCAAATGTGAGCTCCACTCTGTGCCTCCTCTGGTCAGCCCACTCGGTGTCCTCTGTGAGTGTGTGACTGTGAGTATTATGATACAGGAGGTGCATCTGTTTTGTTTGCTACTGACAACAGCCAAGCACAAGTGCCTAACCCTGCTGCTATCAGAACTCATCAAAAACTTAGCACTGGGGGAAAGTTTGAGCCTGGCTGGGGGAGCCAATGTGCAGGAAACCAATGAGAAGTTGTCAGCCTCACCGAGACAGGGCCCTTCCTAGGTGTCCTCTCCAGGTCCTCTACGTAGGGGATGATGAGGGCCCCTTCCATGTGGAATCGGGTGGAGCAGCTGATTGGGTCAGCACAGTCATCTGGTAAAGTGCAGGGGGGGGAGCCGGGTGGCTTGCTCCAGGTGGTCTACATATCTGCTACTGCAGAAGGGGTTTCCGGGGAGAATGTGTGCAGAGTCCCCACTCCAGGCAGTTCTTCCTAAGTAGGTCACCAAAAGATGTGGCTGGTGGCAATATCCAAGCTCAGGCCATCAGACACACATGTTCTCACATTCTGCCTTATCTGTTTGACATTAGTTTGAGAAGAAATGAACATGGAAGGATCAGAATCGTGGGAAAGCTTGTCATCATGTATAATGCAGGACCACTACTAGTTACGATTCCAGGACACTATTAAATATTGCTTGAAGAAATTGAGCTGTTTGATAAGGAGGAGAAGCGGTCCTGGCAAGTCAATCCCTGGGGGCACAAGCACAGCATCAGGTGGCTGGGAGACAAGAGGTGAGGGCGATGCATTCTGCAAGGTTCCTGGGAGAGAGGCCAGGACTGCTCCAGACCCTGCCGTGAAGGTGGTGGCAGTCACACAGCCTCCCAGAGAAACTGCTTTCTCCTGGAGGAAACACATCCTCTCTGGACAGAGCTCAGCACTTGCTCTGTGTGGTTCTGATTCTCCAAGCCCACAGCCTCAGCCTTAAGATAGAATTGTTTCTTGTAAAGGTGAGTTGGAACCCAGGACCCAGGCTTTCATGCTGGCCCCCATGAGTGTCCATCAGGAATGCTCGAGATCAGAGAGGGAAACAGGAGAATCAGATCTGCGGTCCTCAGCTACACACACACACACACACACACACACACACACACACACACGGAGGGGGGGGCGGAGGGGGGGTCGGGGGGAGCAGAGCTTCCATCCCACCACCACGTTACTCTGGGAGAAGGGCGGGCTGAACTGAGGAAGCAGGGGGTACAGCACACATTTGGAAGATGTAATAATAGATCAAAGTCATTCATATCTGCTCTTTCAAATGAAGGGTTTTTGCAGTTGATCAGGTTGTTTGGAAAGAAGCAGAGATAAATCAAAGATAAATGAGGACGTACCAACTAATGAACAAATAGGACGAAATCAAGGAACAGAAGCATCACCTCAGTTGAGGGTTTTTCTTACACACAAGTCAAGAGTATTAATTTGGAGGTTCATCTTCAGAAGGATGTACAGTGACTCCTTAAACCATGAGCTGATGAAATTATTTATGTGCATACACAATGTATGCATGCCTGTGGAGGCCAGAAGAGGGTACTGGATCCCCTGGAGCTGACATTACAGGCGGTTGTGAGCCTGATGTGAGTGCTGGGAACTGAACTTGTGAACAAACATACTCTTCACATGACTAACTTATCCAAAGAAACACTAGATGTAAAGAAAGTAAAAGAAGCGTTTGGCCTCCTTACATTTAATGACGTCACAAGCTTTTTTTTTTTTTTACAGAATAACAGTAGCAGTATCACAGTGTCTATGAGCACAGGGTACACCTTTGTCAGAATGCTTTCTGTTAACCACGCTACCAGCAAAGTATGGTTATCAACCTCAGTACTTTACTGTTGGCGTAATACTGTCTTCCAGTCTTGTCAAGAGAGCCAGTCATGAATGGAGTCCACGCTGGCTTTGGAGACTTATTTATTTATTTATTTATTTACTCATTTATTTATTTATTTACTTACTCATTTATTTATTTATTTATTTATTTATTTATTTATTTATTTATTTATTTATTTGTCTTTTTGAGACATGGTTCCCTGTAGCTGGTCTGGAACACACTATGTAGACCAAGCTGGCCATGATCTCATAGAGATCCGCCTGCCTCTGCCTCCTGAGTCCTGGGATTAAAGGCCTGCGCCACCAGGCTGGAGGGGACAGATGTTCTTCTTGCTCGGGTCTGTGCTTCAGTGATGCTTAGGTGCAAAACATTTACATCATAGCTTTTCAAGGTACTGCAGCTACTGTGGCCACAACTGAGACATGGATTTGTTTTCTTGTAGCTAGCAAACACTTCAGGTTTTTGTTCAAACTGCATTTGGGGATTCCTGAGAATGCAACTAGCCGGTGGTGCTGTACAAGCAATTGTCTTGCCCTTAAGCTTTTCTCTCCCCTACTAATTTTCCCTTTCAAAATAAAAGGGAGTTTCGGAAGCAGAGGGAAACAGACACGCGTTCTGCCCAAGTCCCTGTAATTCTCTGAAATTTCCTGACTGGAGATGCACATGATCCACAGTTCTGTCTTTGAGCAGTTCTGTCTTAATTAATGCTTTTAGAATTTGGGGCTTAAATATGATTCTAAGATATTTTGACTATGGTTGTAAAAAGGAGCAGCTGTTCTGATTCACTGCTCAGTGAAGTCAGAACATGGCTGTGTCTAATGTCCATAATTAGTGGCTTGCTTGATGTTTATGGAAAAATGCTACATTCGGGGCAGAGAACTGAATGGATTCAGAAGGAATTTTACTGGAAACAAAAGTGGTGTAGTTGAGCCCTGTCCTTCACAGTCAGAGCTCCGTCAGAACTGAGAAACTCTTCTCATATAATATGCTGAATTCTTCTTGCCAAAGTCATAAGCAGCGGAGCTAAAAATATGCTATTGATACAGTTGACAAGAACAACAGATATAAAAACTCGGGTACATACACAGACACACGCACAAAGTCACGTTCTGGTCATCTGACCTCTTTCTTACTCTCAGAGACCATGGGAACAAAGCGGGCAGGCAACAGATCACAAATGCACAGATGAAGCGGATGAAGTGCTCCTGGATGAGTTTACATCCTTTCTTATGCCCTTCACCTCAACAAACAGATTTTATCTTTTAATTGGGATAATGAACGTGATTCTAACCCAAACAAAAGACCACTGCTGGTGGAAAGCAGCAGTGGGCTGGACTGACAAGGAGGCGCCCCAGGCACAGGAAGGCCTTCTTCCACAATGCACTGACATCAGAGCCATCAGATTGTGAGAAGACAGCTCCTGTACAATGCTGACTTCTGAAAATTCTGTAAAGACTTGGTCCTTTCTTAAATAAACGGCCTCATTCCTTCACTTTGCTTTGCTCTGGGTGGGAGGACCTCAGTGGGGACCAGGGCTCAGGGTTCCAAGGTCCCTAGTTGATGAGTTCCTTAAGAGGGCAGTTCCTTATCATACAATCAGCAGTTCAGAGCCCTCCAGCTCTGTCCTCAGCAACACAGCCCATGGCAAAGTCTGGCTGCTCTTCTTTACAACATCATTGTCAGCTTACAAAAGTGGGCAGCTCGCACAGGGTGGCGCCACACTGCCAGCACGAACAGCACTCATCCTGCGGGCATGAAGACCTGGCAAGAGGCTGGGTACCCTTCAGCTTACCTTGGGGAGTCAGTGCGGTGCAGTGCTTACCAGTGCGGCTCTGTAGGCTCATGGCCTTCAGAGAGCCCGGCTTCCTGCCGCCTTGCTCGATTTAGTTTTAAGATAGGAATAGAAGTGCTGCTTCTGAGGTGGGGGCAGAGTGCACCAGTTAAAACCTGGAGAACTCAAGGCTGGACAGAGCTCAGCAGCTAAGACCGGGGGTTTGGTTCCCAGTGCTGACATCGGGTGGCTCACAACCACCTGTAACTCCAGTTCCAGGGGATCTGATGCCCTCTTCTGGCCTCTGTGGGTACCTGCCTGCATGCAGTGCATATAAACTCACACAAGTACACATATATCCAAATAAAACAAATCTCTAAAACATGGAAAACTCTTACCCAAGAGCCTGACACACAGTGTCAGCCCTTTTTCCCATTATTATTCAGCAAGTGAGGCCTGATTCAGTCAAGCATGCAAACACATTGGCTTCCCCATTCTAAAGTTCTCATACCTAGCAAAGTAAAACTGAAGTGCAAAATACAAAGCAATGAGTCCCCTGTTTACTGAAAGCCCGTAACCCAGCAGTGGGCTCCATAGGACCCCCTCCCCAAGGCATTTTCCACACTGAAGGTCAGGGTGTTAGAGCAAGTCTGTTCTTAAATTACCTCCATTTCTTCATTTATTCATGCAACAAATGTTTACTAAACCCTTGTTATGTATCTGGCAAGCTAACAGACCTCAGTGAACAAAACACCAAAGATGCCCTGTGGAGCTGATGGTCCATCATGGAGCAGGGCTAGACACCAAGCAGCACACAATAAGCTGGTAACAGCCAATGAAAACATCAGTGCTCTCGGGAAGGCAGACCCAGAGAGCGTGAGTGAGGAGGCCCAGCTGGGTGGGTGAGTGATTTTACAAAGGCCCTTGGTCTTCTCTAGTTCCATCTCCTCTCAGAACTGTAGAGTTTCCACAGGCTACTGGGGTTGAGTTTACTCAGGACAGATGTCAAGAGCCCTGAATACCAGGAGGGCAGAGAAAGCCACCAGCCAGAGGAGAGTGTGTATGTGCTCCAAGAGCTACCTTTGCTCAAAAGTCTCACTCCTCTGAGAGGCCAACAGCTCTTCACTCCCAAGTCACAAGGCCCAGGATCCGTAGGGCAGAGGGAGGAATGAGTCATTCTTTCGTTCTCAAGGCCTCAATGGGTGGGTAAGATTTAAACTAAGATGAGGTGGGAGCAAGAGACATGACCATCTGACCAGCCAGGGGTGGAGCAGTCCTGTGGAGGCCAGGAAGACAGGCCAGGTAGGCGCTGCAGAGGACCCAGGCCAGGGAGACAGGCCCCCTGGAGGGCAGCCATCAGCTGCTCCCAGGCTCTCCTCAGGACCCAGGGGGGGACCCTGGGTAGAGAGGCATGTCCTAATGCAGGCTCTCAAATGTTGGCTCCCTGCTCTGAGAACAGTCAGGATGGTCCAAAAGGCCATTCAGGAGGCACTCAGCATTCTTCTGAGTCCATGCAAAATGGATTTTGTTTTGTATCGGGTAAAGCACTAGGAAGGCTGTAGTTTAAAAACCCTACTCTACTCCAATTCCTGAGGTCACCAAATGCTCATTTTGACACAATCTATGCTTTGCAATATTAACAGAGGAAAAAAGGGAAACATTCTTAGACGGATAGCATCTGCTATTGATCCCAAAGGATCAATAAAGTTGAAGGCAAGCCAGGCAAAAGCAGAGCTGTGAGTCGGCCAGTCCCTCCCAACCAAGGCTCTGGGCCATCATACAACGTGATAGATACAACAGCACTGCCCGGAAAGCCCACCACGGAGGGCCTGCAACCCCCTCCCTGCCCCTCCCCCAGGTGTGGCTGTCACAGCACAGAGCCAGCAGAGCCCGAGGACCGCCCAGGACCCCTCTTGGCTGACCAGCCTTCACAAAGGCAGACCCTGGGCAGAGGGCTGAGTTCACAGAGCATGCGCAGCAAGTGGGTGTGTCCATGCGCGGTAACTGCTGTCTTGCTCACTGTCCCTGCTGGAGATGATGCGCTTATTTTTAGCCATCATGTGATTCTCCAGTATTTTCCAGACTGTGCTTGACTCACTTTGGTTTCAGAGAATTTGTCAAGGGAGAAAGAAAAATGCAGGAAAGGGCTTCATATTTTGAAGTGGCTCAGGTCTTAAAAATCGTAACTTTTAAATAGCTATTTCAACGTGGAATGTATTTTTTGCAGTAAACTACTGACCTTCCTCACCTCTCACACGCTGATGGGGGATTAAACCGGCTTTCAAACATACTGCGTCACCTTAGCTTAAATTCATAATTTTCAGTTGTTCTCAGAGGAAACAGAAACGGTGGGGATCCCTTTACCAGAAAGAATGGTCTCTACTTCCCACCCCAACGCTGAGAGCAGCAGCCCTGGCCTGTTTACGGCAGAATAGGGAAAGGGAGTGGCTGATGGAGCCTGCAGAGGAGCCACACTGGCGTTGCCATGACGACACCATCCCGGCACCACTGTATTCCTGACATGTAGCACTCACTAAGGCAAGGAACTCTGTAAAGTAAGACACCACTGCTGGGGCTCCTCAGTACTTAATTACTGCAGATGTTCAGAGTCCCTGTTGATGTGCAATGTCCCTTTTCTGAGGGCAGAGAGCCTGTTATGTTCCAATTACGCTCTTACTCAGACTTCAAAACAGACTCAGAACTCAGGAAAGTGAGCCCAGGAACTGGCCTGTCACCCAGTCTCTCTTAAGGACCTCAGCTGGTTTCTGCTCCAGGACTCTCTGCTTCCACCAACCAACTCCCAAGCTGATCCCATGACACCTAAACAGCTGCCCACACTTCCCTTCCTCTCACTTCCCACAGCCCCTAAGCCGCATACTGTATGGATCCCACCTCCCTAAGTCTCAGCAGCACCACTGCAACCACTTTTAGTCCCCGCCGTCTCTCCCTGTAGGCAGCTAGTCTCAAGGTTGGAAGTGTGTACATTCTAACACACGCTCTGTAAGGCAGAGCAGATACCTGCTTTAACATTTCAGTAGCTTCCAGGAGATCCATTATAAAGAATGAGTTCTGGGAACCTCTGTGACCAACAGACTGGAACATGACACCCATTCCAATGATTTCTGCCTATTTACACACGTGTGTAATATTCTTTCCTAGAATATGGGGTAAATCGCAACTTCCTTCTAACCAACAGAGTATGACAAAAGGATAGGAGTCAGTCTGACCCTCATGTTACCGGATTCAGGACTCTCCTGCCTCCAGACGTGAGGCAGACTTACTTCCTGTTCCTGAAGCAGCTGCCATAAAAGTGCTTTGCCAACTTCTCCATCTCTATGAAGTCTTTCAATATAGTCACGTTACTTCTTAAAGAAAGCAATAATAAAATACAAAAAAAAAAAGTGTCAGCACTGTGCTGGAAAGGCCCACGTGACAGTGGCCTCCAGGAGCCGAGAGTGGTCTAGAGCAAGAACCCAGAGCCTCCGTCCTATAGATGCAACAGCCTGTGAGAAGCTTTCCCCAGCTGAGCCTCTGATGAGATCATGGCCCATTGGAGATTGGACTGCAGCCTGTGGCTTCCACATCAGGGAACCCAGTTGAGTTGTGCTGCACTGCGAGATCACGTGTGCGGTTTTAAGCTGCCAAGTTTGTGATTTTCTTTCTTGTCTTTTTCCTTTTGAAAGCAGTAATGAGAGATCTACTTACCTCTGTAGTCTTGGGTCACAAAACATTCAAACAAAGCCACGTGGACTTCACCAAACTGAATACACTCTCTGGTGACCTCAACATTCTGTTGTTTCTATCTGGAATGTTCTTTGCCACATCCCTTGTCTGGCTAGCTTCTACTGGGTCCTTAAGTCTCAGCTAAAGTTTCGTTTTCTTAGAAAACCTCTGTAGAATCCGTGGAGCCAGCTCAGGTGTCTTCCTGCACTGAGAGCGCTCAGCTGGTTTGACTGTCGCTGTTAGGTTTCCCCTCAAGCAGTGACTCCTCTGAAAACAGGCTTTTGTCAGACACACTCTGTATCTTTAGATCCCCTTAAAATGCCTCAATAAATACTTGAGGGACTATATGAATGAATGAGATTCAAATAAAGCTTTCAAAAAAAGGGCAAGGGATCCAAGAAATAGGAACTGCTTGTTGTTTTACTATTCTCTAAGCTGCAGTGTAGGACACTGGTATAAGTTACGGCGAGGTGCTTGGCAGGCAATGGAAACAGCTGGATAGACTTCGAAAACAGTCATGTGTTGACTCACGTGCTGCATCTTCCCTGATCGAAATGAACATAGCAATGGTTCAAGTCCAACAGGTACATAGGAGCCTCTATGTGCCCGCTGTTGGGGAAACTGACTGAACAAGGCAAAATTGGCTTACAGTTCTGACTGATCCTTTAATGGGACTCTAAACATCAATTCAAAACTGGTTTTTAGATGGGGAAGTTGGCTCAATAGGTTAAAGTGCTTGCTGCATAAGCCTGAGCCTCAAATTTGATCCTTGGAAAAAGGGGTGCAGTGGTATACATCTGCAATCCTAGCACTCCCACAGTGATATGGGAGGTGGAAAGACACATGCCTGGACATTGACGTTCAGCTAGCCTGTAGTAATGTGGCAGAAAGGAGACCCTGTCTCAACACTGGAAGGTGAGAACTGACTCCTGAAGGTGGTCTTCTGACCTTCTTATAATGCTGTGGCACACTTAAACCTACACACACACACACACACACACTAAATACATCCTATTTTTTTTTTATTCTGCCTAATATACCAAATGGTTAAGGACACTGACAATAAGGACAAATGGGCTCACAGGTACTCTTCTGTATTTGCTTCTGGAGCCAAGAATGACTGCAGTGCCATTTTCTTTTGAGATTTATTGTCAAGCTGAAGAGCAAACTTTTACCTTAGGATCTACATAGAGCAAAGGGCTGGTCCATCAAGAGAACATTTAAGTTTAGTTGCAGAATCGACAAACATTTGCGCACTGAGAGGGAGCAGCTCTGTAAGAGTGATGCATGCTGGTTATGGGAAGGCAAGAGTGGCCACCATCAGGCTTTTGGGCAGAGCTATTTGCCAATTTTGTTTCTGGGCCTTAGTTACTCTTTACTTCATAATCCCTCAGACCATTTGTCCAGAGAGATTCGAATGCAGGAGTCAGGAAACCAGAGGTTGTCAGTCCTGTCACACCACAGCTTACCTGCCAGTGCTTCATACGGTTTCCGCTTTGGTGCTGACAGGAGGTCAGGACAAGTGGCTTTACAGATCATGCATTTATTAATATCGGTAAAATGTAGCACCTCTTTCTCACTCAAAACTGTTTTTTTTTTTTGTCTTTTTGAGACAGGATCTCCCTGTAGCCCCAGCTGGCCTTCGAACTCTTGAACTCACAGAGATCTGTCTGCCTCTGCCTCTTGAGTGCTGGGATTAAAGGTGTGTGCCACCATGCCCTATTACTCAAAACTATTGTAAAGATGGATGGGATGTTTTAAACCTAAAAATGCAAGTCTACCTGGAGCACAGCATGTTTCTGTTGTTTCCATAGGAACAAGGGCTTTTGATTTCCTCACTGTGCTTCAGTTTGATTTCAGACTGTCAAATCTTAATGTGGGGATGAGATAAGAATATAAACCCAAGACTGAATCTGTGGTATATGAGAGAGGAGAGCTCATGAAAGGTGAGAGTTCTAGAATCAAGGTCAGACTACAACCTTTAGTCCCTTACTTTGCCTAGGTGATCTGGGCAGGTGTGTGAAGCTCTGTTAGAGCTTTCCAGACCCTAGAATAGGAATAATGATGTCTGTCTTTACGATGTTGTGAAGCCAAACTGAGCTAAAACACACTGACTGCTTAGAACAACACTTACTGTATACTCAATAAATATGCATATTACCGATGCCTCCTATATTTTACTTTCCCTAAAGTTCATGAAAAAAATCTGATCCACAGTAAATTTAGATTTTGAGTCACATAACAAGAGCACTGTAACAGGCTTTTGATCTCCAGGCTTTGCCAAACACTAGTTTTAAAGAAAACCATACATATGCATTCATTCTAGAGAGCCAATAATTACGAAAATACAAATTGAATTAGCATTGTCTGTCAAAAATGCTGTCTCGACTGTTCCACAGACACTGCCAGGGCCTCCTATCTGAAACACCTGATTTATTCATGTTTCTTTTAAAAAAGTTATTAATTCTTTGAGAATTATTCAAATATATAACGTAGTCTGGTCCTATTCACCCCCCTGAGCTCCTCCCACAGCTGCCCTCCCTCTCCCTACTCCCCAACTTCATGTCCTTCTTTTTAAAAAACCCATCAAGTCCAATTTGTGTTGCCCATATAGTGAGGCCATCCAGTGGGGCCTGGCTGATCTACCAGGCACCACACCTTAAAAGAAAACTGACTCTTCCAGCAGCTATCAGTTGACAATAATAGCTCCTCAGCCGGGGGTGGGACTTTGTGTCTGCTTCCCGCTTCCATGTTGGGATTTTGTCCGGCTTGAGCTGGTGCACGTCTTGTACATGTGGTCACAACAGCTGTGGGTTCAAGCATGTTGTGTCCAGAAAACACTGTGTTGTGGTGGTCATCCACCACCTCTGGCTCTTGGCATCTTCCTGCCCCCTCATCTTCTGCGATGATCCCTGAATTTTGTGGAGGGGTGTGATACAGATGTCCCATCTATGGCTGAGCACTCCCGGTCTCTTATTCTCTGCACACTGACCAGTGTGGGTCTCTGTGTTGATCACCATTCGCCACAAAAAGAAGCTTCTCTGGTTATCAGGAGTTGGTTTACTACTATGTTCATTTAGCAGAATAATAGTGCTAGGATCACATCTAGAGTCTATGACCTGTGTGGCCACAGGTACCCATACCTGGCACCATTTTGGAGAGCAGGCCTTAAATCCAATCAAAGTGTTTGGTTACTACCATCTTGGGCCTGATAATGGTGCCAGGTATGGGTACCATTTTGGAGAGCAGGCCTTAAATCCAATCAAAGTGTTTGGTTACTACCATAACACTGATGTCACTATGGCACCAGAGGGCGTATCTTGCCAGGTCAGTTGTTACTTTAGCACACAGGGTTCATGGATGGGTAAGACTGATAATGACTTCTTTCTTCTGGTAGTGTGCACAGCACCTTCTAGCATTATGAAAGCTGGCCAGTAGAGAAGAAGCTTCCAGGTCAGTACCAGCTTCTCCAGGTCCCACAACTCAAATATGTGATGTCCTCAGCAAGAAGGTCTTACTGTGAAGTTCTGGAGGGTTACCAAGAACAACAGCAATAGCCTGTGATGTTTGAGGGTCTATGGGACCTCACTAGCCAGCAACCCAAGAGGTGGCCTATGCCCAGCACTGGGCTTTCTATTCCCTAGCCTGTGGTGTCTAGTAGGGGCATTGTTGCCCCACTATAGGGTAACTACATTTAAACTCTTTTATATATGCATATGTTTTTATGCCTAACATTCCAAACTGATAGATACCTAGAGACTGTGACATGGTAGAGTTTTACTTATAATTTATGCGGTAGACCACTCATATGTTATGACCATTCATATGTTAAGGCCCAACCTCAATGGACAGTAAGACGTAGAGACTTTCAGAGGCAAGTCATAAGGGCAGAGACCACCTAAGAGGGTTTGCTTGCAAGAACCACCATCTCAGGACACAGTGAAAGTTTTCATCTATGAAGGATGTCTGGAAGAAACAGATGCTTATCAGACACCGAATCTCTGAGCACTTTGTTTTTGGACATGCCAGCTCTCCTACTTATAAGGAATAAATTTCTGTTGTTTATATGCCACTCACTTTATTCTATTTTATCACAGCAACGCAAATGGACAATAGAAAAATACAGCTTTGGTTATTCTTTCAGAAGAAAGCATCTTGATGCCCAGTGGGGTCTCTCATACATCTTAGATGTGACAGGTATGTACCTAAAACTACCATCACTGAGACGTCTCTTCTAGTGAGGGGATTCCCCTCTAAGAATTGAAGTAGTTGGGCCATTAAAGCCTCTCTACATTTTCTCTAGGCCTCTCTGTGGCTAAGAGGCAGCCACATGCTGACAGCAATGTGACAGTTTCTTAATATGAGCAGGACAAAGGCATACAAAGCTGATGAGGGGCAGGGACTGACTGAAAGGTAGCGTGGTTCCACGGAACAATGAGGTCTGGTAACATCTATTTGACAAAAAGCCTTGTTAAGTATGGTGCTGTTAGACACACGCACTTTCTTCTTCACAGTGAGCTGATATTGTGCGGTCTCTGGAAAGGTCACTAAAGTAGGTATGTAGGCAGTAGGAGGTATGTGCATAGGTGACTGGGGTACAGTGAGATAGCAGGATCAAGCAGGCCCTGCTGGGGGGCAGTAAGAATAAGCAGGAATGATTCATCTTGAGGGATAGACTCTGAAGGGACAAGAGGATGCCTGTGCCCATCCCACTGGGTTTGGTTTGAGAAGTCAAATTTTATCATGAAGTGTCCTGATCTAAAGAGCAGACATCAGCAAACACATTAAGAGTAAATTATGGCCTTGGGCTGAGATTAATATGTGTGGTTAAAGGGAAGCGTTTCTCAAAGGAAAAGGAAGTCACGCACAGGTCCAGGCCTGGGCTGGACACCTGAATGTCATTCAGCCTTCCCTTAGGACTTTCTCTTTGGTTTCTAGCAAAGTAGCCGGCAAACAGAAAACCTCAATATCCTTTGTAGCAATACAGTTACGCCCTGTTTCCACAGCATTAGTAGTCACACATCTAGGATACGATGCAAGGCTATCTGACATATGGACACGTAGGAAAATATGACAGAATTCTTAGAGGAAAAGACAATCAACAGAGGCCGACTGAGGTAGTCAGGGGAGTGGAATTAACAGATGAAGTCTAAGTAGCCAGCACAAACTCCTCAGTGGACGGAAGGAAAATACGCTCACAGTGAATGAGGGCAGACAAACAGCAAAGAACAGAAAAAACCGGTAAATTTAACATTGAAAACCACAATAACTAAGATAAATTTTGTACTAAATATTAGGAAATGAGAGGAAAAGGATAAATTTGAAGATACAGGAACAGAAATCACTTAATCTAAAGAGGAGAGAAAAAAGACTGGAGAGATACCATTACTTCGGAAATCTTAGTGTAGTTTCAGAAGGTCAAACACACAGGTGAAGGACTTCCAGAGCAGGCTGAGTGAACAGAAGGGAGCTGTGAAAATACCTGAAGAACTAATGCTACAAATTCCCTAAAGACAGAACCTTAGAGAATCAGGAAAGCTAATGAATACTAAAATAAATTCAAATAAAATCATGATTAGGCACCACAGTTAAAAGAGAAAAGCAGAGATACAGAGAAAAGCTTGACTGCACCCAGGGAAAAAACGACAACTCCATACTGAGGAAGGCGGCTGAAACACGCATGCTCTCTCGTGTGCTCTTTAAACCACTTAAATGAGTGGTTAGCCACTGAAAAGATTATGACTGTAAAATACTTTTATAGTAAAAGGAAAAATAAAAAAATGTTTTCCAGTGAGCCTGCCATTATAAGAAACGTGAAATGCACCTTGGCTTAAAAAGATAAACCATGGAACTTAATATCCAGAAATGAGAAAACTAAGATGGTAAAAATATGGAAAACAGACCATTTTTAATAACAAAACAGGAACAAACAGGAAAACTAATAAGAATTTGGCAGATCTAAATCTGGAAAAATCAATAAGTACATTAAATATAAATGCACTGATCACTCTAAAAGGCAGAAATTACCAAAACAAATTAAGAACCTAAGCTCCCTGTCAACTGTAGTGGCACACACCATTAATCCCAGCACTTGGGAGGCAGAGGCAGGTGAGTACCAGTGAGTTTGAGGCCAGCTGCTACTACAGAGTGAAACCTTCTCTTAAAAATAAATAAGAAAGAAGAAGGCTGGGCTCAATAGTCAAAGACACTAAAGACACGCTTTACATATAAAAGAGAGGGGGGCTGGGGATGTAGCTCAGTGGTAGAGTGCTTGCCTAGCAAGCACCAAGGCCCTGGGTTTGGATCTCAACTCTGGGGAAGAAAAAAAAAAAATTCAGAGGTAGATATTTAGCTTGTTATAGAGAAAGATATACCATGCAAACAGTCAATATAAGGCGAAAGGCTGGGCGTGGTGGCGCATGCTTTAATCTCAGCACTTGGGAGGCAGAGGCAGGCAGATCTCTGTGAGTATGAGGTCAGCCTGGTATACATAGCAAGTTGCAGGCTAGTTAGGGCTACAGGAAGACTCTGTCTCAAAAAAAAAAAAAAAAAACCAACAAAAAAAAAACAAAAAAAGACAAGTTGCAGGGTAGTTAGGGCAAAAGGAAGACTCTTTCCAAAAAAAAAAAAAAAAAAACCAACAAAAAAACAACAACAACAAAAAAAACAACCCAAAAACCAAAAGAGAAAGGGGAAGTGGCTGTATTATCATTACCGCCTTTAAGAGAAACACTCGTTTCAAAAACATCAAGTTCAGTTCAATAGAATGACTTAGCGATCATAAATACGTACCGCTAATAACAGAGACTTTAGAAAACAGAAACAAAAGCAAGAGTTAAAAAAGGGACAGACAATTCCATTATCAACAAGAGAAACTCAAGACCCTCTTGCAGCAGCTGTGGGGACCAGATAAGCCCCATCAAACCACAGAGGGTCTGAATAATTGTCATCACCTTGACATAGTGCGAACATGAAGTACTCTACTCTAGAAATGCAGAACAAACATTCTTTTTAAATACATGAGGCACTTTAACCAAGAAAGACGTTGTTTGGAGCCATAAAGCTGAGATCAGAATGATCGTACTGTTACATTATAGAAAATTTCTTAAAAACCAAACTAAACATAAAAATACAACTTTTCTTTCCTCAAAGAAGGCCAGAGGTGATGCCTAGATGACAGGTGCTCAGTTGATGTTCATTGTTAAACAAATGCATCTACACAGTCACAGTTTAAGTATGAACAACCTTGGAGAATAAACTTACAAGTAACTGAATAAGAGTATTCATATATTCAACACAGATTTTGAAAATCATTATTAGGATTTACTAAAATCTCCATTTAGGGATTTAGTGAAGATCATTCAAACATCTTATTGTATGACACTTCTCAGGTGGCTTCCTTTTTGAAATCATTTTTATAGCATTTCTATTAACCTGATTTTAAGGGTGAAACACTCTCTCAAAGGAAAAGAGAGAGCTGAACCTCACTTCCCATGGCAACTCTAAATCCACCACGCTATATTTACATATGGGAGGTTGATTTAAATACATTAATTTCTGTGAATTTGCAATGTGTCTGGGCTACAGTTGCTATAGAAACCATAACTCTGACTTTCCTTTTAAGTTTAGTAAGTGCTCACACATAAAACTGTTCATCCCAGACAGCTATCTGGAGTTACAGACACAGCTCAGAGCAAGCACATTTATAAGAATCACAATTCACAATGATGAATGCCCTCAACTGACAACTCTCGTGAAGATGTGCATTCTAAATGCAAGCCCCTGGTTGGTAGATCAAAATCAGTTCAAGATAAAACTCAGAATGTAGACAGAATTAAACTCACTTGCCAGCCATTCACCTTTACATTAGCACCTCTGTTTATAGTAAAGCTGATGAAAATCAAGGCAAGTTGCCTACCTACACACAGATGCTGAACAACTTTAGGCTTCTTTGAATCCATAGGAGAAGAGCTTTTATCTGCACTGAAATGGCAGAGAAATCTAGCATGTTCTCAGCGAGAACGCGCTGTGTATGAGTGTATGTCTACACACAGGCAAACCTTTCTGGTGTGTGGCAACATAAGTAGCGTGCGTGTTGCACACGTTTGGCTTTCTTCCCTTGCTAACGTAGACAGGCTCCTGTTGCTTACCATCACTTGGGGAATAATCACTGTTCCCACTCTAATCTGGTCTCTTTGTCACACAAGATGCTTTGAAGCTGCCACTGCTCTTCAGTCAGGGCATGCCAGTTAAATTAGCCTAAGGCTCTATTTGTGGGGAGAGATCCAACCACTGAAAATTAACCAAGTATTCAAAAGCCAAAAAGAAAAAAAAATTGAGGCCCATTTCCTGTCTTCAACTATATCAGCCATTACTTGTTTCCACAGATAGATATAATTAAGGCCAAGGTTTAGAGCTGAGAGTTAAATGTTACAGACCTGGCACCAGACAGCTGACCCCTCACCTCATCAAGCACCTTAATTTATCCTCAGTCTTGAATGGATAAATCAGACTTGTGTACCAAGAGTGTCTTGGGGTGGTTTCATGCCAGAGGCAAGGAGACCAGTTAGAGAGTAAAAATAGTTCACGGGGGAAATGATTCAGGGTCAGTGTTATAAAAAGAGAATTATAACAGAATCATGAGATGTATATACACACTATGGGCTGCTAGAGGCATGGGATGATTGGATTTTAAAATAACTACCTAGGCTACCAGACTCTTCAGTAAATTTTCCAATTTAAGACTCTTGGATCTTTTACTGCAGTTTGCGTCCCTCCATATCCATGTATCCTGTCCTAATATGTTATGTGCTAGGAAATCACATTCCATGTTTTATTATGTTACATGTATGTCTCAAAGAAGAAAGAGCAGAGCAGATTCTGGAAAAGTACCTGAGAAACTCTCCCTGGATCGTGGTGCTGGGTTTTCTAGCACAGCCTTTACGACACCTTTTGTGACTCTCAGAACATGAGGACTTACGTTTTCTTGGCTACGTTCCCAATATCTAAACACATGACTTCTGAGAAAAAAATGGGGTCTTCATGCATTTATAGGGTCTTTTTCCTGTCATAGCTTTAAATAACAATGTTCTGCATGTGATGTATGCCTTTCTGTAATTTTTCTCCAGTAAAATTTTACTACCCCACAATGTCCAATATTCAGAACATGTCTTATTAAAAGGGGGGTGATTAATTTGCCTCCTGAAAATACCATTCTCCCCTGATTAAGACCAAAAAAGTAAACATGGTCAAGTATGGGGAACAGTCTCAGAAATCACTGCCTTCTGGAACATTGAAAACCAAATTTATTAACTGTTGACTTTAGTATATTTCCTGAGCTTTGTCGCCCGAGAGGTTAAGCTCTGGAAATTATATATTTCTTTTTCTGGTTCATGGACATCCTATCAAAATGGCACAAGTTTCTCTGTGGCTTTTGTGAGACAGGGATGAAGGAACTCCTAGAAAATGAGAACTGGCCAGCACAATACAGATTTGTCTGGACGGGTACAACTGTAAGATCCAAAGTCAAAGAAATTAAGGACATGCTATGATTGTGGAAGAAAACCATTCTGGTTTATTATTAAAAATTTGAAAAAAACAGGAGGTGAATTTCAAAACCAATCTGTCCATCAGTAGCAGCTACAGAAAGTGACATTAAGACGTGAAATCCCAGCCAGCCTTGGCTTCTCACCTCCCAGTCCTTTTGTGTCCCGTGCCTCCCAAACTCGGGTCTCCAGGAGGACATAGCACCCTCCTCTGCGCCTATCCCAACTCCAGACAGATGAAGGCTACCAAGCCTGTTTGAACTGTGCGAATCTGTGCCTCCCAATCTCCTTGTGGCTTCATTTTCATCCAACTTCTCCCTTTACCTCTGCTCCAGAAAACTAAGCCATCCCATGCCCTTTAACCCTCTTTTGATGCCCTTGGCCTCATTTTCTCCTCTAAGTTCTCCTTTTCCTCTAATCATTGATTCATCATGGGTTTTTCTCCTGTCTTACAAACCTGATTATTTTGCCTTGTCCTTAAAGCAAACCAGAAAGAACTGTCTCCTAACCTTCCTGAGGCTGCTCTTTTCCTACACCAAATACTTCCCACAGTCTTCCATTTTTTCCTGACAAAGTTGTGAATATACTCCCCCACCTCGCTTCTGCACTCCACACGCCCTTGTTCAACTGTGGCCATCCAGATACAAGCTCTTGGCGGTGTCTGGGGGACCAGGCCTCTGAAGGGTTATAAATCACTTCCTAGGAGTCGGATTTCCTTGGACTGTTTTCAGGCTTCATCTGACTTGATATTTCCACAATGAATATTCAGCACTGTGGGTGACCATCTTTCTAGAAATTTCCTACTGTTTGTTCTGTGAGACACAGATGAGGGAATTCTTAGAAAACGAAGTTGGGACAATTTAATGGAGTTCTGTTTGGAGGAGAAGAAGAGTCGGAAGGGAGGCACAAAAACCAAAAACCAAGGCCATGCTGTGACTGTGCAAGGGATCTTCTGAGTCCACCCAAGCTCATTCGCTGCTGGGCCCGGGGCTCTCTTGATCCTCTTTTCTATGTTCATCCTTTTAGCTCCCCTGCCTTCCTCCCCTCACATGGTTGCATTCCCAAAGATCTGGGCTCAGTGTTCTTTGCCTAATGCAGCTCATCCACTCTAGATGTCAAAACTGGACTTTACACTAACTCAGTTTCTTTTTTTATTTTTAAATGTTTTATTATTTTTATTTTATGTGTATGAGTGTTTTGCCTGCATGTATGTAGTAAATGCACCCATGTTGTGCAATGCTTGAGGAGGTTAGAAGAAGGTGTTGGGTCCCCTGAACTGGAGTTATGGATGTTGGTTAGTCACCATATGGGTGCTGGGAACCAAACCCCAGTCCTCTGCAAGAGTAACCAGTGCTCTTAGCCACAGAGCCATCTCCAGCCCCCAGTCGGCTTCTTTTACCACCTGGTTCCTTAATTCAGTCCTTGTTCCACCATTCCATGAATGACTTCCAAGGTGAAATCCAGTGACCTCCTCCAGGCCTCATTTCCCCTGACTTCTCACAGAGTCAGACACTAAGAACATTCTAGTCCCTTCCTTCTGCTTCACAGAAAACCACTCCTCTTTCTTCCAATCTTTCTGGTGTCTCTGCATCCCAGGAGAGTTCCTCCTCCTCCTCTGTTCAACCACCATCACGGAATATTCACAATATTTACGTCCAGCCCACATTCTTTGAAAGACACACACACACGTACACCCACACCCCCCCACACGCCCACATACACACCCACACCCATGCTAACCCCCCCTGCCCCCCCCACTCCCCATCACCTCCACCCACCCACACCCACGCACACCCCCCCAGCCCCCCCCACACCCACACCCATGCACACACACCCACGCACACACACACACACCCATGCAAGCACACACCCACGCACACCCACACCACACCCCCACGCACACACCCATACCCATGCACACGCACCCACACACACCCACACCCATGCAAGCACACACACCCACCCACACCCACGCACCCCCCCACATACACCCACACCCACACCCACATTCACACATACACACACACATGCAAGCATATACACACGCACACCCACACATGCACACCCACACCCCCACACCCCCCATCCACATGCGTGCACACACACACACACACACACACACACACACACACACACACACACCCATGAAAGCACAAACCATCTTTTTAGGTCTTCTTTGGGCTGTTGAAAAGAAACTTAAACTCAGCGTATCAAAATAAACATAACTTCTTCCAAGAAAGTCCTTTCTCAGTCTTCCGGAAGGACACCATCATCCTCCCCCATCCTCCCCCATCCTCCCTCATCCTCCCTCATCCTCCCCCAAGCTCCTCCATCGTCCCCCATCCTCCTCCATCCTCCCTCATCCTCCCCCAAGCTTCCCCATCCTCCCTCATCCTCCCCCAAGCTCCTCCATCCTCCCCCATCCTCCTCCATCCTCCCTCATCCTCCTCCATCCTCCCCATCCTCCCTCATCCTTCCCCAAGCTCCTCCATCCTCCTCCATCCTCCCTCATCCTCCTCCATCCTTCCCCATCCTCCCTCATCCTCCCCCAAGCTCCTCCATCCTCCCTCATCCTCCCCCAAGCTCCTCCATCCTCCCCCAAGCTCCCCATCCTCCCCCATCCTCCCTCATCCTCTCTCATCCTCCCTCATCCTCCCCCAAGCTCCTCCATCCTCCCCCATCCTCCCTCATCCTTCCTCAAAGTGGGTGAGACAAACAAAGATGTCACACTTGGCAGCTCCCTCTCTCTCAGTCTAGGATCATTCCCAATCAAGTCTACTGACTTCCCACATACCTTCTAGAGGTGTTTATCCTTTTCCCTCTATTATGTTAATTCAGACAAATAAGACTTCATCTAAAATCCTGGTAGTTATGGATACCGATCCCGTTATATCTAACAGTATTTTTTAAAGATTTATTATTTTTAAAAATTTGTTATGTGCATCTGTGTGAGGGAATGTATATGTGTGTACAGGTGCCTGTGGAGTCCAGAAGACAGCGATGGGTCCTCTGGAGCTGGGGTTACAAGCAGTATGAACCATCTAATGTGGGTGCTAGGAATCAAATTCTATTTTTTTGTAAATGCAGTATACACTCTTATCTGCTAAGCAATCTCTCCAGTCCCCTCTAACAAGATTTTTAAAAACAAAAACTTTAAAAGTCTTTTAAAGATGTCAGATGTCCAATGGATGTGGCTTAATCTGGAATAGAACTGTGAATTACAAAAAGGAGGCGGGGTGTCTTCTAAATCATGAGGAAAAGTGTTATTATAAAGCTATAACTATCAAGAGGTCACTGATGCTGGGCATGGTGGCTCACACCTTTAATCCCAACACTTGGGAGGCAGAGGCAGGCAGATCTCTGAGTTTGAGGTCAGGCAAGTTCCAGGCCAGCAGGGGCTACAAGGGAAACCCTGTCTCAAAAAGTCAAAAAAAAAAAAAAAAAAAAATGAGGTCACTGATTTAACAGGTCTGCACAAAGGGCCCTGCACTTGGGGTAGAAACAAATGGTTTCTGAGAATTTCACTATTAGCTGGCTGGTACCCAACTGGTGTTTATAATAATGACCCATTTCACAAGAACACACGCTGTTTGGTAAAGTCTGTTGCTTATGACAAGGATATTTCTAATATTTTTTTTTCTACAAACTCTTAAAGTTCTAGGCATTTATCTTCAATGACTTCATTTTTGAAAGGAATAAAGTGTTTACATTACCATGTAAAAACTATCACTAATTTACTTTGAAGGACTGTAGATAATCCACATTTAACGGACAAAATCAGTTCACAGAATGGTCTGTACTGCCAGCAGTTAAGCAGTAAAAATATTCCAATAAAAATCTAAACAGACTACTTAAACATTTTCAGAAAAACTGGAGAGAAAAAGGAATCTACCCCCAGGGTGTTACTTTAGCAGCCTGCTTTAAGGGCACAGCAAAACAACTCTGCCCTTTAACAGCCGAAATCAAGTCATTAGATTTAGGACAAGTGGTTCATGGGAAGCTGACTGTGGTCACACAGTTACTGAGACCATTCCCAGGCACTGGAGCACTGACTGCTGTGAAGGATCAATCACAAACACATGGGGAAGCACAAGAGGCCGCAGCCATTTCCTGCAATGCAAGTGATTAATTTCCCTGTGACCTACCTGCCGTGGGGGAGTTTGCATGGTGAGACTTCTTGGGCAGGTTGAAGATTTGTTCGCCTGGATCGGGAGGGGGAATTGCATCTTGCCCTTGTCGCGCCTCGACGGGATCATATTCCTTCCCATCATAGTTGGCATCATAGAATTTCTTAAACCACTGAATAAAATCCAGGTTGTCTTGGAAGCGTCCTTTCACCAGCTTCTCCACTGGAATCACCTGCAATGTGAGGTCACTACATGAGTTGGGAATTTTAGGTATACTGGCATTTGATGCAGTTATAACCTAAGAATTGCCTACAACTCTCTTTTTTTTTAAAAAAATGTATTTATTTAATTTTATTTTTTATGAACTTTTTGTGAT
>NW_008355800.1:786393-792064 GCF_000622305.1 Nannospalax galili
ATATACATAAAACACGGCCTATAGAGTCTGATTTGTATCTCCAAATGTCCTTCGGTGTGGGTCTATCCTCTGGGCCCACCAGAGTCCCAACCTTGTAAGACGCTGTCTCTCAAGGCTCCCAGCATCCATCAATTACCAAAAGTTCCTTAGGTTGGGTTGGGATTTCTTACCCATTCCCCCATGTCTCTGATAAGATTTTGTCTGGTTTGAGCTTGTATAGGTCTTGTGCATGCTGTCACCATTGCTGTGAGTTCATATGACCAGCCGTCTAGAAGACTCTGTTTCCTTGTGGTCATCTAATCCCTCTGACTCTTATAGTCTTTCTGCCTCTTCTTCTGCAATGATCCCTGAGCCTTGGGAGGCAGAGGTTTGACTTTAAAAAAAAAAATTTAATTTATGTGTATATATGTGTGCCTGCCTGTCTGTATATGTACTATGTGCATGCAGTGCCTGCAGAGGCCAGAAGAGGGTGTTGGATTCCCTGTAACTGAAGTTCCAGGTAGTTATAAATTGCCATACGTGGGTGCTGGGAACCAAACTGGGTTCTCTGCAAGAGCAGCCTGTACCCTTAACTGCTGAGCCATCTCTTCACCTTCATTGTCTGCAACTGACCTCTGATCGTTCCGTTCCCTCACTGTCTTCTCAGTTAAACTGTATACAAGAATTAATATACTTTTTCATTATTTAAAGAATTGATCCAAAACAACAGAGTTGGTTCTCCTGGAAAACTTAATACTTCTGAACAACTAAGATAAAAAAGGAATATCTTAGCTGTCAAGAGGGGTTGATCTGCTGTGCCTGGTGGGCTCACATGCCTGTAATCCCAGCACTCTGCAGACTGAGGCAGGACTGTGAGTTTCAGGACAAACTGGGATACATGGTGAAGACCCTATCTCAAAAAACAAAGCCAGAAAACAGAAAACAAACAAAAAAGTGGAACTGATATCCCCTATAGGATATTTAGGGCCAAAGAATCACCCCCTAAACACACAGACCTGCGACACTGCTGTTTCCAGATCTCAGAGCTGTCCTATTTCCTTGTAAACTCTTGGCCTAACTGTGATGGGATACACTTCTATAAGGATTATAGCTACCAGGGAGAACACATGAATCAGAGGCAAGTCAGTAGAAGTGGGTATGAAGCTACATCGTTGGGGATAGCTTTTTCAAATGTTTTTGTTTAAATGCATCAGAAAGAGGCCCTAAAACAAGTGCCGAACAAAACACAGAGAAGCCAGCTTTGGGAAGGGGCCACTTGTTCATGAAGGCATATCTGGTCCTGGGGTCTTGGGTGCTGCTGCAGCTCTTGTTTCGTTTCCCTTGAACTCTCATAGGCAGAATTCCCGCCCTGTACACCCTCCATGAACCACTGCCTGGTCTCTTACATCTTCTGGTTTTTTTTTTTTGCTTGCCTTTTCAGATACTGACTACTGAAAATGACTCCTGGAGAGCACAAGGCCCTTCATCACCAGCCTGCAGAAATCTGTCTGTTGCCCGACATGAGGAAATCTTAGCTGATGCTGAGACACTAGCAGCTATCAGGCAGCCGATCTGATGCCTTAATTTTGCCTTCCCTAATGTCAGGGATGTAAGCTCCAACTCGGATGTGGCAGGTACAACTGCCGACAGAGCCCTCTGATAGACAGATGAGGTAAGACAGGCACAGTAGGGTGCATAGCACCCTTTCCCACAGGATTTGCGGTGCGCTTACGAGCATCTCAATGCTAGCAGGGCTGACAATGGCTGCTGAGTCAAGTCTCCTTCCACTAGAAATTTTTTTCTTCAACATTCACCCATTCTCTGTGTTTCCACGTCTAGACAGCAAGTTCTACCAATAAACCTATGGATGGGTATTTATTTTCTCTAATGTAGGAGCGTGAATTTAAGAAATGAATGGCAGTTCTAAGTGATGCTGCTAACTTCCACAGCTCTCTAAGGAGAGCCTGCACAGCTCTGATTCTGGGAACTGGCACTTAGCCCCAGCAGGAGAAATAAAGGTTAGGATATTGCAGAAGCACAGACACTGTCTCTTTTTTGATTTTGGGATGGGGTCCTGTACATGTTGTCCAGGTTGTTCTCAAACTTCTGGGCTCAAGCAATCCTCCTGCCTCAGCCTCTGGAGTTACAGGGACTATAGGTGTGTACCTGCATGTCATGTACACTTTGAAATAAGAATTCTGAGAAAAATGAGATGCTGGATTTTCTTTTTCTTTTTTTTAAATATTTTATTATTTTTATTTTATGTGTATGAGTGTATTGCCTGCATGTGTGTGAGTGCGCCCATGTCGTGCAATGCTGTGGAGATCAGAAGAGGGCTTTGGATTCCCCTGGAACTGGAGTTAAAGATGGAATGTAGCCACCATGTGGGTCCTGGGAATCAAACCCAGGTCTTCTGTAAGCGTATTCAGTGCTCTTAACCGCTGAGACATTGCTCCAGCCCCGAGATGCCAGATTTTCTTAGTATTCTAATAAGAATGCTTTTACTTAGGAAGCAATTAATTGTCTTGAATTAAAAATATATGAAGTTTACTTTGCTGGGAGTTTGGGGTGACCTGTGCTGGGAATCTGAGGGATGCGCTATGCTGGGCATTTTCACATCACAACTTCATAACCATGGGGAAGAGGTTTTAGTTCTTCTTTACAGAGGAACCAGCTCAGACAGAGAATTTAAATTACTTGCTTCGGTCACAGAGCTGGGATTCAAACCCATGTCAGTTCCTCTGTAACGTTTTTCCAAAGGAACAAAATACCGAAGAGCCACAGAGACATGTGGCGAACATAAAAACCTCATTTCAGCACTAAGACACAACACTAACACTGAGGATTCTTACTAAGAGGTTTAATGTAATGGTTACAGGTTTAGACATTAAAACAAACAAACAAACAAACAAACAAAAAACCCCATTAAAACCCTCACATATATACACAGAGTTAGAGGGCTGATGTTTTATGTTCTGTACAGGCCCTAACATGGTGAGGTATCTTCATGGATATGTTATTAGACTTTTTCATTTCTGATTAAAAACAATTTTAAGGGGGCAGGAGAGATGGGTCAGTGGTTAAGAGCATGCACTGCTCTTCCAGAGGACCTGCATTCCATTCCCAACACCCTTGTAAGGCGGCTCACAACTACCTGTAACTCCAGCTCTGGGGGATCAGATCCCCTCTTCTGGCCTCTGCAGGCACTGCACTCATGTGCACACACCCTCCCCCACATATCCACATAATTTGATAATAATATTTACAAACAATTTTAAGTAAAGAGTGCACTTTGTGGAGATATAAATGAAACTCTGACCTTATCAACGTTCATTCGTTTAAATGATGCTTGCAGAAGTTTAAAATTGTGAATATACTCATGTTCCAATTTTGCTTGAAACTTTACTTTCTTCAAACTAATACAGCCGGGGAAGAGCATGTCCATGAACTGGCAGTAGGCCGCGCCTAGATAGAGACAAGAGAAGACAGTCATGAGTCTGGCTGTATTGGGACTCAACAGAGAATTGCTGGGCAGGAAAACCGGCATGATTATAGGCACCATGACACACAGCAGAGCCCTCCTGGGCACGTGTGTTCCTTTTAGCACTTAGACCTCTGTGTCCACAGGGCTGGGTGTCAGGGGCTGTATCTTAGAGTACCACACTGCTACTTCCTGTCCAGGTCACTGCGTATGACGGCACACACCAGGTGCCATGACCAACACGCAGAGAGTCTCACGCACAGATGTCAAGGAAACCAGAGTAAGAATAACTCCCCTGAGCTTCTATCAGAGAAAAGAAACACATTTTCTTCTGTCCAGCTTGTGTCCTGATCCACATCATCGAAATGAACTTAAGAAAAAGAACAGGGCATTTAAACACGAGAGGAACACAGAAGTTCTCAAAACGTGTGTGTTGCGAAAATGCTTGTGCTGTTTTATATCCATCTTGCAAACTAACTGGGGTGGGAACTGCATCGCTAGTTTCCAAAGCAGCTGCATACCCGTCTCACTGCAGTCCGAGAGCAAGGGGGCTCTACAGTAACATGAAGGAAGACAGGGACAAGCTGAAACGTACAGGAGAGGAGTCAACACTGCATATGACAGGATGAAACATGACAGAAATGCTCAGAGACCCCTGAGGAAAAGGCCCTAGCAAAAGGCTCCTTAAAACATGATGGTTTCAGTTACAAAAGTCTCAGTAAGACCACACTGGCTTGGTTCTTTTTTACAATTATTTTATTTTATGTGTATGAGTGTTTTGCCTGCATGTAAGTGCACCACGTGCATGTCTGGCATGTGTAAAGGCCAGAAGAGGGCGTAAAATACTCTAGAACTGGAGTTAAGGATGGGTGTCAGCTGCCATGTGGGTGCTGGGAACCAAACCCAGGTCTTCTGGAAGAGTGGTCAGTGCTCTTAGCCACTGAGCCATCACTCCAGCTCCATTTGTCTGGTTCCTAACTTCTTAATAATAAATCCACTGACTTTAGCAAAAGCAGTTCAAAGTCAGAATGATTATTTGGCTTTTACAAGAGGAGCGCCTATATGATAAGAACGGAAATAGGAAGCCAGTTTTACGTTTTTTCTTTGCTTGCTGTCTCCAGATACTTTGCTGTTTCTATGACACATCATGATCAGTCTTTCTGGACCACCAGGGCCTCCCTCCCTCACTGTTTCCTATCAAGCCTTCTTGTCTTCCACATGGAGACTTCCCTTCAGCAGGAGGATACAGTCTACTTTTTGCCAAATCCTCTATCGAGACAGGAATCCCAGATAAGCGGGAACAAGGCATCAGGAATGTGAAGGTGGCAGAGAGGGAAATGCTGGGCTAACTCATACTTTGTAGGTAAGGCCATAAAGTGATGAAATGTAGGCTGTAATAAAATCTCCAGTCACTGAGTCTGGCTTCCCCCAAGATGCCCTGAATTGGAGGTTTCTTCTCAAACAGATGGCTTCTCTTAAAAACAAGACGGAGCATAAGAAACCCAAACACTGGGGAGGAAAGAGAAACATCAGGATGGAGGGGCATTCAGTGATCCCGTCCTCCTTTTCAAAGTGCCACCAGATGGAGTAAATCCCAACAGTCACTGCCACATAATCCCACAGGTGGGGATGTGAAATTGTGACCTCTGACTGCTCTGCAAAGTGACGTAGGCACTCTTAGAGTTTAGCACTAAATTTACCTCTGGAGAACCACGTTTTATATTTTCATGAACCAACTGGCCAAATCATTTACTTTCCAAATTTTAAAAGAAGTAACACCCTTCAGAACAAAAAAGCCAATACAGGGAGGGAGAAAAAGTTATCTCTAATATCTACCATCCAAGAAGTAAGGCCTGTTATATATATCAGATCAAGAAATGTGTGTCTAGGTAAGGTTTATCTGAGAACAATTGGTCTTTGCCCAAGATTTATCTACATGACACACAGTAATTAAAAGTTCCAGACTGGTAGAACTAACCTTCTTGAATGTTTAACAGACATACTTTGAGGCCTATACTAATTGTGTCAGAGGGACATAAAGGACAGTTTTTGCTCCTTGCCCTCCTAGGTTGACTAGTTCCAGGGGACTACGAGCATCTCTCAAAATGTCCTGTAATTGTGGTAGGTCACCTGTCCTCTTGATCAAGGAGTCCGAGGAGACCCCACCAGATGGACTTGAACCAGTGTCCAGTCTACAAAGAGGAGGGTCAA